>NW_027256880.1:451558-454437 GCF_045679555.1 Salvelinus alpinus
TAGCTGGTCTGTCATAATATAATAGAGACAGTAGATCTAGCTGGCCTGTCATAATGTAATAGAGACATTAGATCTAGCTGGTCTGTCATAATATAATAGATACTGTAGATCTAGCTAGTCTGTCATAATATAATAGAGACATTAGATCTAGCTGGTCTGTCATAATGTAATAGAGACATTAGATCTAGCTGGTCTGTCATAATATAATAGAGACAGTAGATATAGCTGGCCTGTCATAATATAATAGATACTGTAGATCTAGTTGGTCTGTCACAATAAAATAGAGACATTAGATCTAGCTGGTCTGTCATAATATAATAGAGATAGTATATCTAGCTGGTCTGTCATAATATAATAGAGACAGTAGATCTAGCTGGCCTGTCATAATATAATAGAGGAAGTAGATCTAGCTGGTCTGTCATAATATAATAGAGACATTAGATCTAGCTGGTCTGTCATTATATAATAGATACTGTAGATCTAGCTGGTCTGTCATAATATAATAGAGACAGTAGATCTAGCTGGTCTGTCATAATGTAATAGAGACATTAGATCTAGCTGGTCTGTCATAATATTATAGAGACAGTATATCTAGCTGGTCTGTCATAATATAATAGAGACAGTAGATCTTGCTGGTCTGTCATAATATAATAGAGACAGTATATCTAGCTGGTCTGTCATAATATAACAGAGACAATATATCTAGCTGGTCTGTCATGATATAACAGAGACAATATATCTAGCTGGTCTGTAATAATATAATAGAGACAGTAGATCTAGCTGGTCTGTCATAATATAAAAGAGACAGTAGATCTAGCTGGTCTGTCATTATATAATAGAGACAGTAGATCTAGCTGGTCTGTCATAATATAATAGAGACAGTATATCTAGCTGGTCTTTCATAATATAATAGAGACAGTAGATCTAGCTGGCCTGTCATAATATAATAGATACTGTAGATCTAGCTGGTCTGTCATAATATAATAGAGACATTAGATCTAGCTGGTCTGTCATAATGTAATAGAGACATTAGATCTATCTGGTCTGTCATAATATAATAGAGACATTAGATCTATCTGGTCTGCCATAATGTAATAGAGACATTAGATCTAGCTGGTCTGTCATAATATAATAGAGACAGTATATCTAGCTGGTCTGTCATAATATAATAGAGACAGTATATCTAGCTGGTCTGTCAAAATATAATAGAGACAGTAGATCTGGCTGGCCTGTCATAATATAATAGAGACAGTAGATCTAGCTGGTCTGTCATAATATAATAGAGACAGTATATCTAGCTGGTCTGTCATAATATAATAGAGACAGTATATCTAGCTGGTCTGTCATTATATAATAGAGACAGTAGATCTAGCTGGTCTGTCATAATATAATAGAGACATTAGATGTAGCTGGTCTGTCATAATATAATAGAGGCAGTAGATCTAGCTGGTCTGTCATTATATAATAGATACTGTAGATCTAGCTGGCCTGTCATACTATAATAGGTACTGTAGATCTAGCTGGTCTGTCATAATATAATAGAGACATTAGATATAGCTGGTCTGTCATAATATAATAGAGACAGTATATCTAGCTAGTCTGTCATAATATAATAGGGACAGTATATCTAGCTTCTCTGTCATAATATAATAGAGACAGTAGATCTAGCTGGCCTGTCATAATATAATAGAGACATTAGATCTAGCTGGTCTGCCATAATGTAATAGAGACATTAGATCTAGCTGGTCTGTCATAATATAATAGAGACAGTAGATCGAGCTGGTCTGTCATAATATAATAGAGACAGTAGATCTAGCTGGTCTGTCATAATATAATAGATACTGTAGATCTAGTTGGTCTGTCATAATAAAATAGAGACATTAGATCTACGTGGTCTGTCATAATGTAATAGAGACATTAGATCTAGCTGGGCTGTCATAATATAATAGATACTGTAGATCTAGTTGGTCTGTCATAATAAAATAGAGACATTAGATCTACGTGGTCTGTCATAATATAATAGAGATAGTATATCTAGCTGGTCTGTCATAATATAATAGAGACAGTAGATCTAGATGGCCTGTCATAATATAATCGATACTGTAGATCTAGCTTGTCTGTCATAATATAATAGAGACATTAGATCTAGCTGGTCTGCCATAATGTAATAGAGACATTAGATCTAGCTGGTCTGTCATAATATAATAGAGGAAGTAGATCTAGCTGGTCTGTCATTATATAATAGAGACAGTTTATCTAGCTGGTCTGTCATAATATAATAGAGACAGTAGATCTAGCTGGTAGAGTCATCTAGCTGATTATGTCATTATATAATAGAGACATTAGATCTAGCTGGTCTGTCATAATGTAATAGAGACATTAGATCTAGCTGGTCTGTCAAACTATAATAGATACTGTAGATCTAGCTGGTCTGTCATAATATAATAGAGACATTAGATCTAGCTGGTCTGTCATAATATAATAGAGACTGTATATCTAGCTGGTCTGTCATAATATAATAGAGACAGTAGATCTAGCTGGTCTGTCATAATAAAATAGAGACATTAGATCTAGCTGGTCTGTCATAATATAATAGAGACATTAGATCTAGCTGGTCTGCCATAATGTAATAGAGACATTAGATCTAGCTGGTCTGTCATAATATAATAGAGACAGGATATCTAGCTGGTCTGTCATAATATAATAGAGACAGTAGATCTAGCTGGCCTGTCATAATATAATAGATACTGTAGATCTAGCTAGTCTGTCATAATATAATAGAGCCATTAGATCTAGCTGGTCTGTCATAATATAATAGAGACAGTATATCTAGCTGGTCTGTCAAAATATAATAGAGACAGTAGATCTAGCTTGCCTGT
>NW_027256880.1:454537-458261 GCF_045679555.1 Salvelinus alpinus
ATAATGTAATAGAAACATTATATCTAGCTGGTCAGTCATAATATAATAGAGACATTAGATCTAGCTGGTCTGTCATAATATAATAGAGACATTAGATCTAGCTGGTCTGTCATAATGTAATAGAGACATTCGATCTAGCTGGTCTGTCATAACGGAATAGAGACATTCGATCTAGCTGGTCTGTCATTATATAATAGAGACATTAGATCTAGCTGGTCTGTCATAATGTAATAGAGACATTAGATCTAGCTGGTCTGTCATTATATAATAGAGACATTAGATCTAGCTGGTCTGTCATAATGTAATAGAGACATTAGATCTAGCTGGTCTGTCATAATATAATAGAGACATTAGATCTAGCTGGTCTGTCATAATATAATAGAGACAGTATATCTAGCTGGTCTGTCATAATATAATAGAGACAGTAGATTTGCTGGTCTGTCATAATAAAATAGAGACATTAGATCTAGCTGGTCTGTCATAATAAAATAGAGACATTAGATCTAGCTGGTCTGCCATAATGTAATAGAGACATTAGATCTAGCTGGTCTGTCATAATATAATAGAGACAGTAGATCTAGCTGGTCTGTCATAATATAATAGAGACAGTATATCTAGCTGGTCTGTCATAATATAATAGAGACAGTAGATCTAGCTGGCCTGTCATAATATAATCGATACTGTAGATCTAGCTTGTCTGTCATAATATAATAGAGACATTAGATCTAGCTGGTCTGCCATAATGTAATAGAGACATTAGATCTAGCTGGTCTGTCATAATATAATAGAGGAAGTAGATCTAGCTGGTCTGTCATTATATAATAGAGACAGTTTATCTAGCTGGTCTGTCATAATATAATAGAGACAGTAGATCTAGCAGGTCTGTCATAATGTAATAGAAACATTATATCTAGCTGGTCAGTCATAATATAATAGAGACATTAGATCTAGCTGGTCTGTCATAATATAATAGAGACACTAGATCTAGCTGGTCTGTCATAATGTAATAGAGACATTCGATCTAGCTGGTCTGTCATAACGGAATAGAGACATTCGATCTAGCTGGTCTGTCATAATATAATAGAGACAGTAGATCTAGCTGGCCTGTCAAACTATAATAGATACTGTAGATCTAGCTAGTCTGTCATAATATAATATAGACATTAGATCTAGCTGGTCTGTCATAATATAATAGAGACAGTATATCTAGCTGGTCTGTCATAATATAATAGAGACAGTAGATTTAGCTGGTCTGTCATAATAAAATAGAGACATTAGATCTAGCTGGTCTGTCATAATAAAATAGAGACAGTAGATCTAGCTGGTCTGTCATAATATAATAGAGACAGTATATCTAGCTGGTCTGTCATAATATAATAGAGACAGTAGATCTAGCTGGCCTGTCATAATATAATCGATACTGTAGATCTAGCTTGTCTGTCATAATATAATAGAGACATTAGATCTAGCTGGTCTGCCATAATGCAATAGAGACATTAGATCTAGCTGGTCTGTCATAATATAATAGAGGAAGTAGATCTAGCTGGTCTGTCATTATATAATAGAGACAGTTTATCTAGCTGGTCTGTCATAATATAATAGAGACAGTAGATCTAGCAGGTCTGTCATAATGTAATAGAGACATTATATCTAGCTGGTCATTCATAATATAATAGAGACATTAGATCTAGCTGGTCTGTCATAATATAATAGAGACACTAGATCTAGCTGGTCTGTCATAATGTAATAGAGACATTCGATCTAGCTGGTCTGTCATAACGGAATAGAGACATTCGATCTAGCTGGTCTGTCATAATATAATAGAGACAGTAGATCTAGCTGGCCTGTCAAACTATAATAGATACTGTAGATCTAGCTGGTCTGTCATAATATAATATAGACATTAGATCTAGCTGGTCTGTCATAATATAATAGAGACAGTATATCTAGCTGGTCTGTCATAATATAATAGAGACAGTAGATTTGCTGGTCTGTCATAATAAAATAGAGACATTAGATCTAGCTGGTCTGTCATAATATAATAGAGACATTAGATCTAGCTGGTCTGCCATAATGTAATAGAGACATTAGATCTAGCTGGTCTGTCATAATATAATAAAGACAGTAGATCTAGCTGGTCTGTCATAATATAATAGAGACAGTATATCTAGCTGGTCTGTCATAATATAATAGAGACAGTAGATCTAGCTGGCCTGTCATAATATAATCGATACTGTAGATCTAGCTTGTCTGTCATAATATAATAGAGACATTAGATCTAGCTGGTCTGCCATAATGTAATAGAGACATTAGATCTAGCTGGTCTGTCATAATATAATAGAGGAAGTAGATCTAGCTGGTCTGTCATTATATAATAGAGACAGTTTATCTAGCTGGTCTGTCATAATATAATAGAGACAGTAGATCTAGCTGGTCTGTCATAATGTAATAGAGACATTATATCTAGCTGGTCTGTCATAATATAATAGAGACATTAGATCTAGCTGGTCTGTCATAATATAATAGAGACACTAGATCTAGCTGGTCTGTCATAATGTAATAGAGACATTCGATCTAGCTGGTCTGTCATAATGGAATAGAGACATTCGATCTAGCTGGTCTGTCATAATATAATAGAGACAGTAGATCTAGCTGGCCTGTCAAACTATAATAGATACTGTAGATCTAGCTGGTCTGTCATAATATAATAGAGACATTAGATCTAGCTGGTCTGTCATAATATAATAGAGACAGTATATCTAGCTGGTCTGTCATAATATAATAGAGACAGTAGATCTAGCTGGTCTGTCATAATAAAATAGAGACATTAGATCTAGCTGGTCTGTCATAATATAATAGAGACATTAGATCTAGCTGGTCTGCCATAATGTAATAGAGACATTAGATCTAGCTGGTCTGTCATAATATAATAGAGACAGTAGATCTAGCTGGTCTGTCATAATATAATAGAGACAGTATATCTAGCTGGTCTGTCATAATATAATAGAGACAGTAGATCTAGCTGGCCTGTCATAATATAATAGATACTGTAGATCTAGCTAGTCTGTCATAATATAATAGAGACATTAGATCTAGCTGGTCTGTCATAATGTAATAGAGACATTAGATCTAGCTGGTCTGTCATAATATAATAGATACTGTAGATCTAGTTGGTCTGTCATAATAAAATAGAGACATTAGATCTAGCTGGTCTGTCATAATATAATAGAGACAGTATATCTAGCTGGTCTGTCATAATATAATAGAGACAGTAGATCTAGCAGGCCTGTCATAATATAATAGAGACATTAGATCTAGCTGGTCTGCCATAATGTAATAGAGACATTAGATCTAGCTGGTCTGTCATAATGTAATAGAGACATTAGATCTAGCTGGTCTGTCATAATATAATAGAGACAGTATATCTAGCTGGTCTGTCATAATAAAATAGAGACAGTAGATCTAGCTGGCCTGTCATAATATAATAGAGACAGTAGATCTAGCTGGTCTGTCATAATATAATAGAGACATTAGATCTAGCTGGTCTGTCATAATATAATAGAGACAGTATATCTAGCTGGTCTGTCATAATATAATAGAGACAGTAGATCTAGCTGGTCTGTCATAATATAATAGAGGCAGTAGATCTAGCTGGTCTGTCATAATGTAATAGAGACAGTATATCTAGCTGGTCTGTCATAATATAATAGAGACAGTAGATCTA
>NW_027256880.1:458361-460224 GCF_045679555.1 Salvelinus alpinus
TAGCTAGATCTACTGTCTCTATTATATTATGACGGACCAGCTAGATAAACTGTCTCTATTATATAATGACAGACCAGCTAGATCTACTTCCTCTATTATATTATGACAGACCAGCTAGATCTAATGTCTCTATTACATTATGGCAGACCAGCTAGATCTAATGTCTCTATTATATTATGACAGACAAGCTAGATCTACAGTATCGATTATATTATGACAGGCCAGCTAGATCTACTGTCTCTATTATATTATGACAGACCAGCTAGATATACTATCTCTATTATATTATGACAGACCACCTAGATCTAATGTCTCTATTTTATTATGACAGACCAACTAGATCTACAGTATCTATTATATTATGACAGACCAGCTAGATCTAATGTCTCTATTACATTATGACAGACCAGCTAGAGCTAATGTCTCTATTATATTATGACAGACTAGCTAGATCTACAGTATCTATTATATTATGACAGACCAGCTAGATCTACTGTCTCTATTATATTATGACAGACCAGCTCGATCTACTGTCTCTATTATATTATGACAGACCAGCTAGATCTAATGTCTCTAATACATTATGGCAGACCAGCTAGATCTAATGTCTCTATTATATTATGACAGGCCAGCTAGATCTACTGTCTCTATTATATTATGACAGAGAAGCTAGATATACTGTCCCTGTTATATTATGACAGACTAGCTAGATATACTGTCTCTATTATATTATGACAGACCAGCTATATCTAATGTCTCTATTATATTATGACAGACCAGCTTGATCTACAGTACCTATTATATTATGACAGGCCAGCTAGATCTACTGTCTCTATTATATTATGACAGACCAGCTAGATCTAATGTCTCTATTATATTATGACAGACCAGCTAGATCTACAGTATCTATTATATTATGACAGGCCAGCTAGATCTACTGTCTCTATTATATTATGACAGACCAGCTAGATCTAATGTCTCTATTATATTATGACAGACTAGCTAGATCTACAGTATCTATTATATTATGACAGGCCAGCTAGATCTACTGTCTCTATTATATTATGACAGACCAGCTAGATCGAATGTCTCTATTCCATTATGACAGACCAGCTAGATCGAATGTCTCTATTAAATTATGACAGACCAGCTAGATCTAGTGTCTCTATTAAATTATGTCAGACCAGCTAGATTTAATGTCTCTATTATATTATGACAGACCAGTTAGATATAATGTCTCTATTACATTATGACAGACCAGCTAGATCTACTGTCTCTATTATATTATGACGGACCAGCTAGATAAACTGTCTCTATTATATAATGACAGACCAGCTAGATCTACTTCCTCTATCATATTATTACAGACCAGCTAGATCTAATGTCTCTATTTTATTATGACAGACCAACTAGATCTACAGTATCTATTATATTATGACAGACCAGCTAGATCTAATGTCTCTATTATATTATGACAGACCAGCTAGATCTACTGTCTCTATTATATAATGACAGACCAGCTAGATATACTGTCTCTATTATATTATGACAGACCAGCTAGATCTAATGTCTCTATTATATTATGACAGACCAGCTAGATCTACAGTATCTATTATATTATGACAGGCCAGCTAGATCTACTGTCTCTATTATATTATGACAGACCAGCTAGATATACTGTCTCTATTATATTATGACAGACCAGCTAGATCTAATGTCTCTATTATATTATGACAGACCAGCTAGATCTACTGTCTCTATTATATAATGACAGACCAGCTAGATATACTGTCTCTATTATATTATGACAGACCAGCTAGATCTAATGTCTCTATTACATTATGGCAGACCAGCTAGATCTAA
>NW_027256880.1:460324-464310 GCF_045679555.1 Salvelinus alpinus
CATAATAAAATAGAGACATTAGATCTAGCTGGTCTGTCATAATATGATAGAGACATTAGATCTAGCTGGTCTGCCATAATGTAATAGAGACATTAGATCTAGCTGGTCTGTCATAATATAATAGAGACAGTAGATCTAGCTGGTCTGTCATAATATAATAGAGACAGTATATCTAGCTGGTCTGTCATAATGTAATAGAGACAGTAGATCTAGCTGGCCTGTCATAATATAATAGATACTGTAGATCTAGCTAGTCTGTCATAATATAATAGAGACATTAGATCTAGCTGGTCTGTCATAATGTAATAGAGACATTAGATCTAGCTGGTCTGTCATAATATAATAGATACTGTAGATCTAGCTGGTCTGCCATAATGTAATAGAGACATTAGATCTAGCTGGTCTGTCATAATATAATAGAGACAGTAGATCTAGCTGGTCTGTCATAATATAATAGAGACAGTATATCTAGCTGGTCTGTCATAATATAATAGAGACAGTAGATCTAGCTGGCCTGTCATAATATAATAGATACTGTAGATCTAGCTAGTCTGTCATAATATAATAGAGACATTAGATCTAGCTGGTCTGTCATAATGTAATAGAGACATTAGATCTAGCTGGTCTGTCATAATATAATAGATACTGTAGATCTAGTTGGTCTGTCATAATAAAATAGAGACATTAGATCTAGCTGGTCTGTCATAATATAATAGAGACAGTAGATCTAGCTGGTCTGTCATAATATAATAGAGACAGTAGATCTAGCTGGTCTGTCATAATATAATAGAGACAGTATATCTAGCTGGTCTGTCATAATATAATAGAGACAGTAGATCTAGCTGGCCTGTCATAATATAATAGATACTGTAGATCTAGCTAGTCTGTCATAATATAATAGAGACATTAGATCTAGCTGGTCTGTCATAATGTAATAGAGACATTAGATCTAGCTGGTCTGTCATAATATAATAGATACTGTAGATCTAGTTGGTCTGTCATAATAAAATAGAGACATTAGATCTAGCTGGTCTGTCATAATATAATAGAGATAGTATATCTAGCTGGTCTGTCATAATATAATAGAGACAGTAGATCTAGCTGGCCTGTCATAATATAATCGATACTGTAGATCTAGCTTGTCTGTCATAATATAATAGAGACATTAGATCTAGCTGGTCTGCCATAATGTAATAGAGACAGTAGATCTAGCTGGCCTGTCATAATATAATAGATACTGTAGATCTAGCTAGTCTGTCATAATATAATAGAGACATTAGATCTAGCTGGTCTGTCATAATGTAATAGAGACATTAGATCTAGCTGGTCTGTCATAATATAATAGATACTGTAGATCTAGCTGGTCTGCCATAATGTAATAGAGACATTAGATCTAGCTGGTCTGTCATAATATAATAGAGACAGTAGATCTAGCTGGTCTGTCATAATATAATAGAGACAGTAGATCTAGCTGGTCTGTCATAATATAATAGAGACATTCGATCTAGCTGGTCTGTCATAATGTAATAGAGACATTCGATCTAGCTGGTCTGTCATAATGGAATAGAGACATTCGATCTAGCTGGTCAGTCATAATATAATAGAGACAGTAGATCTAGCTGGCCTGTCAAACTATAATAGATACTGTAGATCTAGCTGGTCTGTCATAATATAATAGAGACATTAGATCTAGCTGGTCTGTCATAATATAATAGAGACAGTATATCTAGCTGGTCTGTCATAATATAATAGAGACAGTAGATCTAGCTGGTCTGTCATAATAAAATAGAGACATTAGATCTAGCTGGTCTGTCATAATATAATAGAGACAGTAGATCTAGCTGGTCTGTCATAATATAATAGAGACAGTATATCTAGCTGGTCTGTCATAATATAATAGAGACAGTAGATCTAGCTGGCCTGTCAAACTATAATAGATACTGTAGATCTAGCTGGTCTGTCATAATATAATAGAGACATTAGATCTAGCTGGTCTGTCATAATATAATAGAGACAGTATATCTAGCTGGTCTGTCATAATATAATAGAGACAGTAGATTTGCTGGTCTGTCATAATAAAATAGAGACATTAGATCTAGCTGGTCTGTCATAATATGATAGAGACATTAGATCTAGCTGGTCTGCCATAATGTAATAGAGACATTAGATCTAGCTGGTCTGTCATAATATAATAGAGACAGTAGATCTAGCTGGTCTGTCATAATATAATAGAGACAGTATATCTAGCTGGTCTGTCATAATGTAATAGAGACAGTAGATCTAGCTGGCCTGTCATAATATAATAGATACTGTAGATCTAGCTAGTCTGTCATAATATAATAGAGACATTAGATCTAGCTGGTCTGTCATAATGTAATAGAGACATTAGATCTAGCTGGTATGTCATAATATAATAGATACTGTAGATCTAGCTGGTCTGCCATAATGTAATAGAGACATTAGATCTAGCTGGTCTGTCATAATATAATAGAGACAGTAGATCTAGCTGGTCTGTCATAATATAATAGAGACAGTAGATCTAGCTGGTCTGTCATAATGTAATAGAGACAGTAGATCTAGCTGGCCTGTCATAATATAATAGATACTGTAGATCTAGCTAGTCTGTCATAATATAATAGAGACATTAGATCTAGCTGGTCTGTCATAATGTAATAGAGACATTAGATCTAGCTGGTCTGTCATAATGTAATAGAGACATTAGATCTAGCTGGTCTGTCCTAATGTAATAGAGACATTAGATCTAGCTGGTCTGTCATTATATAATAGAGACATTAGATCTAGCTGGTCTGTCATAATGTAATAGAGACATTAGATCTAGCTGGTCTGTCATAATGTAATAG
The DNA here is from genome assembly GCF_045679555.1 of Salvelinus alpinus. NCBI lineage: Eukaryota > Metazoa > Chordata > Actinopteri > Salmoniformes > Salmonidae > Salvelinus > Salvelinus alpinus. The sequence goes on from NW_027256880.1 coordinate 463,186, forward strand.
AGACATTAGATCTAGCTGGTCTGTCATAATGTAATAGAGACATTAGATCTAGCTGGTCTGTCATGATGTAATAGAGACATTAGATCTAGCTGGTCTGTCATAATGTAATAGAGACATTAGATCTAGCTGGTCTGTCATAATGTAATAGAGACATTAGATCTAGCTGGTCTGTCATTATATAATAGAGACATTAGATCTAGCTGGTCTGTCATTATATAATAGAGACATTAGATCTAGCTGGTCTGTCATAATGTAATAGAGACATTAGATCTAGCTGGTCTGTCATAATGTAATAGAGACATTAGATCTAGCTGGTCTGTCATAATGTAATAGAGACATTAGATCTAGCTGGTCTGTCATAATGTAATAGAGACATTAGATCTAGCTGGTCTGTCATTATATAATAGAGACATTAGATCTAGCTGGTCTGTCATAATGTAATAGAGACATTAGATCTAGCTGGTCTGTCATAATGTAATAGAGACATTAGATCTAGCTGGTCTGTCATAATATAATAGAGACATTAGATCTAGCTGGTCTGTCATAATGTAATAGAGACATTAGATCTAGCTGGTCTGTCATAATATAATAGAGACATTAGATCTAGCTGGTCTGTCATAATGTAATAGAGACATTAGATCTAGCTGGTCTGTCATAATGTAATAGAGACATTAGATCTAGCTGGTCTGTCATAATGTAATAGAGACATTAGATCTAGCTGGTCTGTCATAATGGAATAGAGACATTAGATCTAGCTGGTCTGTCATTATATAATAGAGACATTAGATCTAGCTGGTCTGTCATAATGTAATAGAGACATTAGATCTAGCTGGTCTGTCATTATATAATAGAGACATTAGATCTAGCTGGTCTGTCATAATATAATAGAGACATTAGATCTAGCTGGTCTGTCATATGTAATAGAGACATTAGATCTAGCTGGTCTGTCATTATATAATAGAGACATTAGATCTAGCTGGTCTGTCATAATGTAATAGAGAGATTAGATCTAGCTGGTCTGTCATAATGTAATAGAGACAGTCAGATCTAGCTGGTCTGTCATAATGTAATAGAGACATGTAGATCTAGCTGGTCTGTCATTAATATAATAGATACTGTAGATCT
>NW_027256880.1:464410-469547 GCF_045679555.1 Salvelinus alpinus
ATAATAAAATAGAGACATTAGATCTAGCTGGTCTGTCATAATATGATAGAGACATTAGATCTAGCTGGTCTGCCATAATGTAATAGAGACATTAGATCTAGCTGGTCTGTCATAATATAATAGAGACAGTAGATCTAGCTGGTCTGTCATAATATAATAGAGACAGTATATCTAGCTGGTCTGTCATAATGTAATAGAGACAGTAGATCTAGCTGGCCTGTCATAATATAATAGATACTGTAGATCTAGCTAGTCTGTCATAATATAATAGAGACATTAGATCTAGCTGGTCTGTCATAATGTAATAGAGACATTAGATCTAGCTGGTATGTCATAATATAATAGATACTGTAGATCTAGCTGGTCTGCCATAATGTAATAGAGACATTAGATCTAGCTGGTCTGTCATAATATAATAGAGACAGTAGATCTAGCTGGTCTGTCATAATATAATAGAGACAGTATATCTAGCTGGTCTGTCATAATATAATAGAGACAGTAGATCTAGCTGGCCTGTCATAATATAATAGATACTGTAGATCTAGCTAGTCTGTCATAATATAATAGAGACATTAGATCTAGCTGGTCTGTCATAATGTAATAGAGACATTAGATCTAGCTGGTCTGTCATAATATAATAGATACTGTAGATCTAGTTGGTCTGTCATAATAAAATAGAGACATTAGATCTAGCTGGTCTGTCATAATATAATAGAGATAGTATATCTAGCTGGTCTGTCATAATATAATAGAGACAGTAGATCTAGCTGGCCTGTCATAATATAATCGATACTGTACATCTAGCTTGTCTGTCATAATATAATAGAGACATTAGATCTAGCTGGTCTGCCATAATGTAATAGAGACATTAGATCTAGCTGGTCTGTCATAATATAATAGAGGAAGTAGATCTAGCTGGTCTGTCATTATATAATAGAGACATTTTATCTAGCTGGTCTGTCATAATATAATAGAGACATTAGATCTAGCTGGTCTGCCATAATGTAATAGACACAATAGATCTAGCTGGTCTGTCATAATGTAATAGAGACATTAGATCTAGCTGGTCTGTCATAATATAATAGAGACAGTAGATTTGCTGGTCTGTCATAATAAAATAGAGACATTAGATCTAGCTGGTCTGTCATAATATGATAGAGACATTAGATCTAGCTTGTCTGCCATAATGTAATAGAGACATTAGATCTAGCTGGTCTGTCATAATATAATAGAGACAGTAGATCTAGCTGGTCTGTCATAATATAATAGAGACAGTATATCTAGCTGGTCTGTCATAATGTAATAGAGACAGTAGATCTAGCTGGCCTGTCATAATATAATAGATACTGTAGATCTAGCTAGTCTGTCATAATATAATAGAGACATTAGATCTAGCTGGTCTGTCATAATGTAATAGAGACATTAGATCTAGCTGGTCTGTCATAATTTAATAGATACTGTAGATCTAGCTGGTCTGCCATAATGTAATAGAGACATTAGATCTAGCTGGTCTGTCATAATATAATAGAGACAGTAGATCTAGCTGGTCTGTCATAATATAATAGAGACAGTATATCTAGCTGGTCTGTCATAATATAATAGAGACAGTAGATCTAGCTGGCCTGTCATAATATAATAGATACTGTAGATCTAGCTAGTCTGTCATAATATAATAGAGACATTAGATCTAGCTGGTCTGTCATAATGTAATAGAGACATTAGATCTAGCTGGTCTGTCATAATATAATAGATACTGTAGATCTAGTTGGTCTGTCATAATAAAATAGAGACATTAGATCTAGCTGGTCTGTCATAATATAATAGAGATAGTATATCTAGCTGGTCTGTCATAATATAATAGAGACAGTAGATCTAGCTGGCCTGTCATAATATAATCGATACTGTACATCTAGCTTGTCTGTCATAATATAATAGAGACATTAGATCTAGCTGGTCTGCCATAATGTAATAGAGACAGTAGATCTAGCTGGCCTGTCATAATATAATCGATACTGTACATCTAGCTTGTCTGTCATAATATAATAGAGACATTAGATCTAGCTGGTCTGCCATAATGTAATAGAGACAGTAGATCTAGCTGGCCTGTCATAATATAATAGATACTGTAGATCTAGCTAGTCTGTCATAATATAATAGAGACATTAGATCTAGCTGGTCTGTCATAATGTAATAGAGACATTAGATCTAGCTGGTCTGTCATAATATAATAGATACTGTAGATCTAGCTGGTCTGCCATAATGTAATAGAGACATTAGATCTAGCTGGTCTGTCATAATATAATAGAGACAGTAGATCTAGCTGGTCTGTCATAATATAATAGAGACAGTATATCTAGCTGGTCTGTCATAATTTAATAGAGACAGTAGATCTAGCTGGTCTGTCATAATATAATAGAGACAGTAGATCTAGCTGGCCTGTCATAATGTAATAGAGACATTCGATCTAGCTGGTCTGTCATAATGGAATAGAGACATTCGATCTAGCTGGTCAGTCATAATATAATAGAGACAGTAGATCTAGCTGGCCTGTCAAACTATAATAGATACTGTAGATCTAGCTGGTCTGTCATAATATAATAGAGACATTAGATCTAGCTGGTCTGTCATAATATAATAGAGACAGTATATCTAGCTGGTCTGTCATAATATAATAGAGACAGTAGATCTAGCTGGTCTGTCATAATAAAATGGAGACATTAGATCTAGCTGGTCTGTCATAATATAATAGAGACATTAGATCTAGCTGGTCTGCCATAATGTAATAGAGACATTAGATCTAGCTGGTCTGTCATAATATAATAGAGACAGTAGATCTAGCTGGTCTGTCATAATATAATAGAGACAGTATATCTAGCTGGTCTGTCATAATATAATAGAGACAGTAGATCTAGCTGGTCTGTCATAATATAATAGAGACAGTATATCTAGCTGGTCTGTCATAATATAATAGAGACAGTAGATTTGCTGGTCTGTCATAATAAAATAGAGACATTAGATCTAGCTGGTCTGTCATAATATGATAGAGACATTAGATCTAGCTGGTCTGTCATAATGTAATAGAGACAGTAGATCTAGCTGGCCTGTCATAATATAATAGATACTGTAGATCTAGCTAGTCTGTCATAATATAATAGAGACATTAGATCTAGCTGGTCTGTCATAATGTAATAGAGACATTAGATCTAGCTGGTCTGTCATAATATAATAGATACTGTAGATCTAGCTGGTCTGCCATAATGTAATAGAGACATTAGATCTAGCTGGTCTGTCATAATATAATAGAGACAGTAGATCTAGCTGGTCTGTCATAATATAATAGAGACAGTATATCTAGCTGGTCTGTCATAATATAATAGAGACAGTAGATCTAGCTGGCCTGTCATAATGTAATAGAGACATTCGATCTAGCTGGTCTGTCATAATGGAATAGAGACATTCGATCTAGCTGGTCAGTCATATTATAATAGAGACAGTAGATCTAGCTGGCCTGTCAAACTATAATAGATACTGTAGATCTAGCTGGTCTGTCATAATATAATAGAGACATTAGATCTAGCTGGTCTGTCATAATATAATAGAGACAGTATATCTAGCTGGTCTGTCATAATATAATAGAGACAGTAGATCTAGCTGGTCTGTCATAATAAAATGGAGACATTAGATCTAGCTGGTCTGTCATAATATAATAGAGACATTAGATCTAGCTGGTCTGCCATAATGTAATAGAGACATTAGATCTAGCTGGTCTGTCATAATATAATAGAGACAGTAGATCTAGCTGGTCTGTCATAATATAATAGAGACAGTATATCTAGCTGGTCTGTCATAATATAATAGAGACAGTAGATCTAGCTGGTCTGTCATAATATAATAGAGACAGTATATCTAGCTGGTCTGTCATAATATAATAGAGACAGTAGATTTGCTGGTCTGTCATAATAAAATAGAGACATTAGATCTAGCTGGTCTGTCATAATATGATAGAGACATTAGATCTAGCTGGTCTGCCATAATGTAATAGAGACATTAGATCTAGCTGGTCTGTCATAATATAATAGAGACAGTAGATCTAGCTGGTCTGTCATAATATAATAGAGACAGTATATCTAGCTGGTCTGTCATAATGTAATAGAGACAGTAGATCTAGCTGGCCTGTCATAATATAATAGATACTGTAGATCTAGCTAGTCTGTCATAATATAATAGAGACATTAGATCTAGCTGGTCTGTCATAATGTAATAGAGACATTAGATCTAGCTGGTCTGTCATAATATAATAGATACTGTAGATCTAGCTGGTCTGCCATAATGTAATAGAGACATTAGATCTAGCTGGTCTGTCATAATATAATAGAGACAGTAGATCTAGCTGGCCTGTCATAATATAATAGATACTGTAGATCTAGCTAGTCTGTCATAATATAATAGAGACATTAGATCTAGCTGGTCTGTCATAATGTAATAGAGACATTAGATCTAGCTGGTCTGTCATAATATAATAGATACTGTAGATCTAGTTGGTCTGTCATAATAAAATAGAGACATTAGATCTAGCTGGTCTGTCATAATATAATAGAGATAGTATATCTAGCTGGTCTGTCATAATATAATAGAGACAGTAGATCTAGCTGGCCTGTCATAATATAATCGATACTGTAGATCTAGCTTGTCTGTCATAATATAATAGAGACATTAGATCTAGCTGGTCTGCCATAATGTAATAGAGACATTAGATCTAGCTGGTCTGTCATAATATAATAGAGGAAGTAGATCTAGCTGGTCTGTCATTATATAATAGAGACAGTATATCTAGCTGGTCTGTCATAATATAATAGAGACAGTAGATCTAGCTGGTCTGTCATAATATAATAGAGACAGTATATCTAGCTGGTCTGTCATAATATAATAGAGACAGTAGATTTGCTGGTCTGTCATAATAAAATAGAGACATTAGATCTAGCTGGTCTGTCATAATATAATAGAGACATTAGATCTAGCTGGTCTGCCATAATGTAATAGAGACATTAGATCTAGCTGGTCTGTCATAATATAATAGAGACAGTAGATCTAGCTGGTCTGTCATAATATAATAGAGACAGTATATCTAGCTGGTCTG
>NW_027256880.1:469647-471855 GCF_045679555.1 Salvelinus alpinus
CTAGATCTACTGTCTCTATTATATTATGACAGACCAGCTAGATAAACTGTCTCTATTATATAATGACAGACCAGCTAGATCTACTTCCTCTATTATATTATGACAGACCAGCTAGATCTAATGTCTCTATTACATTATGGCAGACCAGCTAGATCTAATGTCTCTATTATATTATGACAGACAAGCTAGATCTACAGTATCGATTATATTATGACAGGCCAGCTAGATCTACTGTCTCTATTATATTATGACAGACCAGCTAGATATACTGTCTCTATTATATTATGACAGACCAGCTAGATCTACTGTCTCTATTATATTATGACAGACCAGCTAGATCTAATGTCTCTATTACATTATGGCAGACCAGCTAGATCTAATGTCTCTATTATATTATGACAGACCAGCTAGATCTAATGTCTCTATTTTATTATGACAGACCAGCAAATCTACTGTCTCTATTATATTATGACAGACCAGCTAGATCTAATGTCTCTATTATATTATGACAGACCAGCTAGATCTAATGTCTCTATTATATAATGACAGACCAGCTAGATCTAATGTCTCTATTACATTATGACAGACCAGCTAGATCTAATGTCTCTATTATATAATGACAGACCAGCTAGATCTAATGTCTCTATTACATTATGACAGACCAGCTAGATCTAATGTCTCTATTATATAATGACAGACCAGCTAGATCGAATGTCTCTATTCCGTTATGACAGACCAGCTAGATCGAATGTCTCTATTACATTATGACAGACCAGCTAGATCTAGTGTCTCTATTATATTATGACAGACCAGCTAGATCTAATGTCTCTATTATATTATGACTGACCAGCTAGATATAATGTTTCTATTACATTATGACAGACCTGCTAGATCTACTGTCTCTATTATATTATGACAGACCAGCTAGATAAACTGTCTCTATTATATAATGACAGACCAGCTAGATCTACTTCCTCTATTATATTATGACAGACCAGCTAGATCTAATGTCTCTATTACATTATGGCAGACCAGCTAGATCTAATGTCTCTATTATATTATGACAGACAAGCTAGATCTACAGTATCGATTATATTATGACAGGCCAGCTAGATCTACTGTCTCTATTATATTATGACAGACCAGCTAGATATACTGTCTCTATTATATTATGACAGACCAGCTAGATCTACTGTCTCTATTATATTATGACAGACCAGCTAGATCTAATGTCTCTATTACATTATGGCAGACCAGCTAGATCTAATGTCTCTATTTTATTATGACAGACCAGCTAGATCTAATGTCTCTATTTTATTATGACAGACCAGCAAATCTACTGTCTCTATTATATTATGACAGACCAGCTAGATATAATGTCTCTATTACATTATGACAGACCAGCTAGATCTAATGTCTCTATTATATAATGACAGACCAGCTAGATCTAATGTCTCTATTACATTATGACAGACCAGCTAGATCTAATGTCTCTATTATATAATGACAGACCAGCTAGATCTAATGTCTCTATTACATTATGACAGACCAGCTAGATCTAATGTCTCTATTATATAATGACAGACCAGCTAGATCGAATGTCTCTATTCCGTTATGACAGACCAGCTAGATCGAATGTCTCTATTACATTATGACAGACCAGCTAGATCTAGTGTCTCTATTGTATTATGACAGACCAGCTAGATCTAATGTCTCTATTATATTATGACTGACCAGCTAGATATAATGTTTCTATTACATTATGACAGACCTGCTAGATCTACTGTCTCTATTATATTATGACAGACCAGCTAGATAAACTGTCTCTATTATATAATGACAGACCAGCTAGATCTACTTCCTCTATTATATTATGACAGACCAGCTAGATCTAATGTCTCTATTACATTATGGCAGACCAGCTAGATCTAATGTCTCTATTATATTATGACAGACAAGCTAGATCTACAGTATCGATTATATTATGACAGGCCAGCTAGATCTACTGTCTCTATTATATTATGACAGACCAGCTAGATATACTGTCTCTATTATATTATGACAGACCAGCTAGATCTACTGTCTCTATTATATTATGACAGACCAGCTAGATCTAATGTCTCTATTACATTATGGCAGACCAGCTAGATCTAATGTCTCTATTTTATTATGACAGACCAGCTAGATCTAATGTCTCTATTTTATTAT
>NW_027256880.1:471955-491275 GCF_045679555.1 Salvelinus alpinus
TAATATAATAGAGACATTAGATCTAGCTGGTCTGTCATTATATAATAGAGACATTAGATCTAGCTGGTCTGTCATAATGTAATAGAGACATTAGATCTAGCTGGTCTGTCATTATATAATAGAGACATTAGATCTAGCTGGTCTGTCATAATGTAATAGAGACATTAGATCTAGCTGGTCTGTCATAATGTAATAGAGACATTAGATCTAGCTGGTCTGTCATTATATAATAGAGACATTAGATCTAGCTGGTCTGTCATAATGTAATAGAGACATTAGATCTAGCTGGTCTGTCATAATGTAATAGAGACATTAGATCTAGCTGGTCTGTCATAATATAATAGAGACATTAGATCTAGCTGGTCTGTCATTATATAATAGAGACATTAGATCTAGCTGGTCTGTCATAATATAATAGAGACATTAGATCTAGCTGGTCTGTCATAATGTAATAGAGACATTAGATCTAGCTGGTCTGTCATTATATAATAGAGACATTAGATCTAGCTGGTCTGTCATAATGTAATAGAGACATTAGATCTAGCTGGTCTGTCATTATATAATAGAGACATTAGATCTAGCTGGTCTGTCATAATGTAATAGAGACATTAGATCTAGCTGGTCTGTCATTATATAATAGAGACATTAGATCTAGCTGGTCTGTCATAATGTAATAGAGACATTAGATCTAGCTGGTCTGTCATTATATAATAGAGACATTAGATCTAGCTGGTCTGTCATAATGTAATAGAGACATTAGATCTAGCTGGTCTGTCATTATATAATAGAGACATTAGATCTAGCTGGTATGTCATAATGTAATAGAGACATTAGATCTAGCTGGTCTGTCATTATATAATAGAGACATTAGATCTAGCTGGTCTGTCATAATATAATAGAGACATTAGATCTAGCTGGTCTGTCATTATATAATAGAGACATTAGATCTAGCTGGTCTGTCATAATGTAATAGAGACATTAGATCTAGCTGGTCTGTCATTATATAATAGAGACATTAGATCTAGCTGGTCTGTCATAATGTAATAGAGACATTAGATCTAGCTGGTCTGTCATAATGTAATAGAGACATTAGATCTAGCTGGTCTGTCATAATGTAATAGAGACATTAGATCTAGCTGGTCTGTCATAATATAATAGAGACATTAGATCTAGCTGGTCTGTCATAATATAATAGAGACATTAGATCTAGCTGGTCTGTCATAATATAATAGAGACATTAGATCTAGCTGGTCTGTCATAATGTAATAGAGACATTAAATCTAGCTGGTCTGTCATTATATAATAGAGACATTAGATCTAGCTGGTCTGTCATAATGTAATAGAGACATTAGATCTAGCTGGTCTGTCATAATGTAATAGAGACATTAGATCTAGCTGGTCTGTCATAATGTAATAGAGACATTAGATCTAGCTGGTCTGTCATTATATAATAGAGACATTAGATCTAGCTGGTCTGTCATAATGTAATAGAGACATTAGATCTAGCTGGTCTGTCATAATATAATAGAGACATTAGATCTAGCTGGTCTGTCATAATGTAATAGAGACATTAGATCTAGCGGGTCTGTCATTATATAATAGAGACATTAGATCTAGCTGGTCTGTCATAATGTAATAGAGACATTAGATCTAGCTGGTCTGTCATAATGTAATAGAGACATTAGATCTAGCTGGTCTGTCATAATATAATAGAGACATTAGATCTAGCTGGTCTGTCATTATATAATAGAGACATTAGATCTAGCTGGTCTGTCATAATATAATAGAGACATTAGATCTAGCTGGTCTGTCATTATATAATAGAGACATTAGATCTAGCTGGTCTGTCATAATGTAATAGAGACATTAGATCTAGCTGGTCTGTCATTATATAATAGAGACATTAGATCTAGCTGGTCTGTCATAATGTAATAGAGACATTCGATCTAGCTGGTCTGTAATAATGTAATAGAGACATTAGATCTAGCTGGTCTGTCATTATATAATAGAGACATTAGATCTAGCTGGTCTGTCATAATGTAATAGAGACATTAGATCTAGCTGGTCTGTCATTATATAATAGAGACATTAGATCTAGCTGGTCTGTCATAATATAATAGAGACATTAGATCTAGCTGGTCTGTCATAATGTAATAGAGACATTAGATCTAGCTGGTCTGTCATTATATAATAGAGACATTAGATCTAGCTGGTCTGTCATAATGTAATAGAGACATTAGATCTAGCTGGTCTGTCATAATGTAATAGAGACATTAGATCTAGCTGGTCTGTCATTATATAATAGAGACATTAGATCTAGCTGGTCTGTCATAATGTAATAGAGACATTAGATCTAGCTGGTCTGTCATTATATAATAGAGACATTAGATCTAGCTGGTCTGTCATTATATAATAGAGACATTAGATCTAGCTGGTCTGTCATAATGTAATAGAGACATTAGATCTAGCTGGTCTGTCATTATATAATAGAGACATTAGATCTAGCTGGTCTGTCATAATATAATAGAGACATTAGATCTAGCTGGTCTGTCATTATATAATAGAGACATTAGATCTAGCTGGTCTGTCATAATGTAATAGAGACATTAGATCTAGCTGGTCTGTCATTATATAATAGAGACATTAGATCTAGCTGGTCTGTCATAATGTAATAGAGACATTAGATCTAGCTGGTCTGTCATAATGTAATAGAGACATTAGATCTAGCTGGTCTGTCATTATATAATAGAGACATTAGATCTAGCTGGTCTGTCATAATGTAATAGAGACATTAGATCTAGCTGGTCTGTCATAATGTAATAGAGACATTAGATCTAGCTGGTCTGTCATAATATAATAGAGACATTAGATCTAGCTGGTCTGTCATTATATAATAGAGACATTAGATCTAGCTGGTCTGTCATAATATAATAGAGACATTAGATCTAGCTGGTCTGTCATAATGTAATAGAGACATTAGATCTAGCTGGTCTGTCATAATATAATAGAGACATTAGATCTAGCTGGTCTGTCATAATGTAATAGAGACATTAGATCTAGCTGGTCTGTCATTATATAATAGAGACATTAGATCTAGCTGGTCTGTCATAATGTAATAGAGACATTAGATCTAGCTGGTCTGTCATTATATAATAGAGACATTAGATCTAGCTGGTCTGTCATAATGTAATAGAGACATTAGATCTAGCTGGTCTGTCATTATATAATAGAGACATTAGATCTAGCTGGTCTGTCATAATGTAATAGAGACATTAGATCTAGCTGGTCTGTCATAATATAATAGAGACATTAGATCTAGCTGGTCTGTCATAATGTAATAGAGACATTAGATCTAGCTGGTCTGTCATTATATAATAGAGACATTAGATCTAGCTGGTCTGTCATAATGTAATAGAGACATTAGATCTAGCTGGTCTGTCATTATATAATAGAGACATTAGATCTAGCTGGTCTGTCATAATGTAATAGAGACATTAGATCTAGCTGGTCTGTCATATATATAATAGAGACATTAGATCTAGCTGGTCTGTCATAATGTAATAGAGACATTAGATCTAGCTGGTCTGTCATAATGTAATAGAGACATTAGATCTAGCTGGTCTGTCATTATATAATAGAGACATTAGATCTAGCTGGTCTGTCATAATGTAATAGAGACATTAGATCTAGCTGGTCTGTCATTATATAATAGAGACATTAGATCTAGCTGGTCTGTCATAATGTAATAGAGACATTAGATCTAGCTGGTCTGTCATAATATAATAGAGACATTAGATCTAGCTGGTCTGTCATAATGTAATAGAGACATTAGATCTAGCTGGTCTGTCATAATGTAATAGAGACATTAGATCTAGCTGGTCTGTCATAATATAATAGAGACATTAGATCTAGCTGGTCTGTCATTATATAATAGAGACATTAGATCTAGCTGGTCTGTCATAATATAATAGAGACATTAGATCTAGCTGGTCTGTCATTATATAATAGAGACATTAGATCTAGCTGGTCTGTCATAATGTAATAGAGACATTAGATCTAGCTGGTCTGTCATAATATAATAGAGACATTAGATCTAGCTGGTCTGTCATAATGTAATAGAGACATTAGATCTAGCTGGTCTGTCATAATGTAATAGAGACATTAGATCTAGCTGGTCTGTCATTATATAATAGAGACATTAGATCTAGCTGGTCTGTCATAATGTAATAGAGACATTAGATCTAGCTGGTCTGTCATAATGTAATAGAGACATTAGATCTAGCTGGTCTGTCATAATATAATAGAGACATTAGATCTAGCTGGTCTGTCATAATATAATAGAGACATTAGATCTAGCTGGTCTGTCATTATATAATAGAGACATTAGATCTAGCTGGTCTGTCATAATATAATAGAGACATTAGATCTAGCTGGTCTGTCATTATATAATAGAGACATTAGATCTAGCTGGTCTGTCATAATGTAATAGAGACATTAGATCTAGCTGGTCTGTCATTATATAATAGAGACATTAGATCTAGCTGGTCTGTCATAATGTAATAGAGACATTAGATCTAGCTGGTCTGTCATAATATAATAGAGACATTAGATCTAGCTGGTCTGTCATAATGTAATAGAGACATTAGATCTAGCTGGTCTGTCATAATGTAATAGAGACATTAGATCTAGCTGGTCTGTCATAATATAATAGAGACATTAGATCTAGCTGGTCTGTCATTATATAATAGAGACATTAGATCTAGCTGGTCTGTCATAATATAATAGAGACATTAGATCTAGCTGGTCTGTCATAATGTAATAGAGACATTAGATCTAGCTGGTCTGTCATTATATAATAGAGACATTAGATCTAGCTGGTCTGTCATAATGTAATAGAGACATTAGATCTAGCTGGTCTGTCATTATATAATAGAGACATTAGATCTAGCTGGTCTGTCATAATGTAATAGAGACATTAGATCTAGCTGGTCTGTAATAATGTAATAGAGACATTAGATCTAGCTGGTCTGTCATTATATAATAGAGACATTAGATCTAGCTGGTCTGTCATAATGTAATAGAGACATTAGATCTAGCTGGTCTGTCATAATGTAATAGAGACATTAGATCTAGCTGGTCTGTCATAATATAATAGAGACATTAGATCTAGCTGGTCTGTCATAATGTAATAGAGACATTAGATCTAGCTGGTCTGTCATTATATAATAGAGACATTAGATCTAGCTGGTCTGTCATAATATAATAGAGACATTAGATCTAGCTGGTCTGTCATAATGTAATAGAGACATTAGATCTAGCTGGTCTGTCATTATATAATAGAGACATTAGATCTAGCTGGTCTGTCATAATATAATAGAGACATTAGATCTAGCTGGTCTGTCATAATGTAATAGAGACATTAGATCTAGCTGGTCTGTCATAATGTAATAGAGACATTAGATCTAGCTGGTCTGTCATAATGTAATAGAGACATTAGATCTAGCTGGTCTGTCATAATATAATAGAGACATTAGATCTAGCTGGTCTGTCATAATATAATAGAGACATTAGATCTAGCTGGTCTGTCATAATATAATAGAGACATTAGATCTAGCTGGTCTGTCATAATGTAATAGAGACATTAGATCTAGCTGGTCTGTCATAATATAATAGAGACATTAGATCTAGCTGGTCTGTCATAATGTAATAGAGACATTAGATCTAGCTGGTCTGTCATAATGTAATAGAGACATTAGATCTAGCTGGTCTGTCATAATGTAATAGAGACATTAGATCTAGCTGGTCTGTCATAATGTAATAGAGACATTAGATCTAGCTGGTCTGTCATAATATAATAGAGACATTAGATCTAGCTGGTCTGTCATAATATAATAGAGACATTAGATCTAGCTGGTCTGTCATAATGTAATAGAGACATTAGATCTAGCTGGTCTGTCATAATATAATAGAGACATTAGATCTAGCTGGTCTGTCATAATGTAATAGAGACATTAGATCTAGCTGGTCTGTCATAATGTAATAGAGACATTAGATCTAGCTGGTCTGTCATTATATAATAGAGACATTAGATCTAGCTGGTCTGTCATAATGTAATAGAGACATTAGATCTAGCTGGTCTGTCATAATGTAATAGAGACATTAGATCTAGCTGGTCTGTCATAATATAATAGAGACATTAGATCTAGCTGGTCTGTCATAATATAATAGAGACATTAGATCTAGCTGGTCTGTCATAATATAATAGAGACATTAGATCTAGCTGGTCTGTCATAATGTAATAGAGACATTAGATCTAGCTGGTCTGTCATTATATAATAGAGACATTAGATCTAGCTGGTCTGTCATAATATAATAGAGACATTAGATCTAGCTGGTCTGTCATAATATAATAGAGACATTAGATCTAGCTGGTCTGTCATTATATAATAGAGACATTAGATCTAGCTGGTCTGTCATAATGTAATAGAGACATTAGATCTAGCTGGTCTGTCATAATATAATAGAGACATTAGATCTAGCTGGTCTGTCATAATATAATAGAGACATTAGATCTAGCTGGTCTGTCATAATGTAATAGAGACATTAGATCTAGCTGGTCTGTCATAATATAATAGAGACATTAGATCTAGCTGGTCTGTCATAATATAATAGAGACATTAGATCTAGCTGGTCTGTCATAATGTAATAGAGACATTAGATCTAGCTGGTCTGTCATAATGTAATAGAGACATTAGATCTAGCTGGTCTGTCATAATATAATAGAGACATTAGATCTAGCTGGTCTGTCATAATATAATAGAGACATTAGATCTAGCTGGTCTGTCATAATATAATAGAGACATTAGATCTAGCTGGTCTGTCATTATATAATAGAGACATTAGATCTAGCTGGTCTGTCATAATATAATAGAGACATTAGATCTAGCTGGTCTGTCATAATGTAATAGAGACATTAGATCTAGCTGGTCTGTCATAATATAATAGAGACATTAGATCTAGCTGGTCTGTCATAATATAATAGAGACATTAGATCTAGCTGGTCTGTCAGAATATAATAGAGACATTAGATCTAGCTGGCCTGTCATAATATAATAGAGACATTAGATCTAGCTGGTCTGTCATAATATAATAGAGACATTAGATCTAGCTGGTCTGTCATAATATAATAGAGACATTAGATCTAGCTGGTCTGTCATAATGTAATAGAGACATTAGATCTAGCTGGTCTGTCATTAATATAATAGAGACATTAGATCTAGCTGGTCTGTCATAATATAATAGAGACATTAGATCTAGCTGGTCTGTCATAATGTAATAGAGACATTAGATCTAGCTGGTCTGTCATAATATAATAGAGACATGTAGATCTAGCTGGTCTGTCATAATGTAATAGAGACATTAGATCTAGCTGGTCTGTCATAATATAATAGAGACATTAGATCTAGCTGGTCTGTCATAATATAATAGAGACATTAGATCTAGCTGGTCTGTCATAATATAATAGAGACATTAGATCTAGCTGGTCTGTCATAATGTAATAGAGACATTAGATCTAGCTGGTCTGTCATAATATAATAGAGACATTAGATCTAGCTGGTCTGTCATTATATAATAGAGACATTAGATCTAGCTGGTCTGTCATAATATAATAGAGACATTAGATCTAGCTGGTCTGTCATAATGTAATAGAGACATTAGATCTAGCTGGTCTGTCATAATGTAATAGAGACATTAGATCTAGCTGGTCTGTCATAATGTAATAGAGACATTAGATCTAGCTGGTCTGTCATAATATAATAGAGACATTAGATCTAGCTGCTCTGTCATAATGTAATAGAGACATTAGATCTAGCTGGTCTGTAATAATGTAATAGAGACATTAGATCTAGCTGGTCTGTCATAATATAATAGAGACATTAGATCTAGCTGGTCTGTCATAATGTAATAGAGACATTAGATCTAGCTGGTCTGTCATAATGTAATAGAGACATTAGATCTAGCTGGTCTGTCATAATATAATAGAGACATTAGATCTAGCTGGTCTGTCATAATGTAATAGAGACATTAGATCTAGCTGGTCTGTCATAATATAATAGAGGCAGTAGATCTAGCTGGTCTGTCATTGTATAATAGAGACAGTAGATCTAGCTGGTCTGTCATAATATAATAGAGACAGTAGATCTAGCTGGTCTGTCATAATATAATAGAGACATTAGATCTAACTGGTCTGTCATAATGTAATAGAGACATTCGATCTCGCTGGTCTGTCATAATGTAATAGAGACATTAGATCTAGCTGGTCTGTCATAATATAATAGAGACAGTAGATCTAGCTGGCCTGTCATACTATAATAGATACTGTAGATCTTGCTGGTCTGTCATAATATAATAGAGACATTAGATTTAGCTGCTCTGTCATAATGTAATAGAGACATTAGATCTAGCTGGTCTGTCATAATGTAATAGAGACATTAGATCTAGCTGGTCTGTCTTAATATAATAGAGACAGTATATCTAGCTGGTCTGTCATAATATAATAGAGACAGTATATCTAGCTGGTCTGTCATAATATAATAGAGACAGTAGATCTAGCTGGTATGTCATAATATAATAGAGACATTAGATCTAGCTGGTCTGTCATAATATAATAGAGACAGTAGATCTAGCTGGTCTGTCATAATATAATAGAGACATTAGATCTAGCTGGTCTGTCATAATGTAATAGAGACATTAGATCTAGCTGGTCTGTCATAATATAATAGAGACAGTAGATCTAGCTGGCCTGTCATAATATAATAGATACTGTAGATCTTGCTGGTCTGTCATAATATAATAGAGACATTAGATTTAGCTGCTTTGTCAGAATGTAATAGAGACATTAGATCTAGCTGGTCTGTCATAATGTAATAGAGACATTAGATCTAGCTGGTCTGTCTTAATATAATAGAGACAGTATATCTAGCTGGTCTGTCATAATATAATAGAGACAGTATATCTAGCTGGTCTGTCATAATATAATAGAGACAGTATAACTAGCTGGCCTGTCATAACATAATAGATACTGTAGATCTAGCTGGTCTGTCATAATATAATAGAGACATTAGATCTAGCTGGTCTGTCATAATATAATAGAGGCAGTAGATCTACCTGGTCTGTCATTATGTAATAGAGACAGTAGATCTAGCTGGTCTGTCATAATATAATAGAGACATTAGATCTAGCTGGTCTGTCATAATGTAATAGAGACATTAGATCTAGCTGGTCTGTCATAATATAATAGAGACAGTAGATCTAGCTGGCCTGTCATAATATAATAGATACTGTAGATCTAGCTGGTCTGTCATAGTAAAATAGAGACATTAGATATAGCTGGTCTGTCATAATATAATAGAGACAGTATATCTAGCTGGTCTGTCATAATATAATAGAGACAGTAGATCTAGCTGGTCTGTCATAATATAATAGAGACAGTAGATCTAGCTGGTCTGTCATAATATAATAGAGACATTAGATCTAGCTGGTCTGCCATAATGTAATAGAGACATTAGATCTAGCTGATCTGTCATAATATAATAGAGACAGTATATCTAGCTGGTCTGTCATAATATAATAGAGACAGTAGATCTTGCTGGTCTGTCATAATATAATAGAGACATTCGATCTAGCTGCTCTGTCATAATGTAATAGAGACAGTAGATCTAGCTGGTCTGTAATAATGTAATAGAGACATTAGATCTAGCTGGTCTGTCATAATATAATAGAGACAGTATATCTAGCTGGTCTGTCATAATATAATAGAAACAGTAGATCTACCTGGCCTGTCATAACATAATAGATACTGTAGATCTAGCTGGTCTGTCATAATATAATAGAGACATTAGATCTAGCTGGTCTGTCATAATGTAATAGAGACAGTATATCTAGCTGGTCTGTCATATTATAATAGAGACAGTAGATCTAGCTGGTCTGTCATAATATAATAGAGACAGTATATCTAGCTGGTCTGTCATAATATAATAAAGGCAGTAGATCTAGCTGGTCTGTCATTATATAATAGAGACAGTATATCTAGCTGGTTAGTCATAATATAATAGAGACAGTAGATCTAGCTGGTCTGTCATAATGTAATAGAGACATTAGATCTAGCTGGTCTGTCATAATATAATAGAGGCAGTAGATCTAGCTGGTCTGTCATTATATAATAGAGACAGTAGATCTAGCTGGTCTGTCATAATATAATAGAGACATTAGATCTAGCTGGTCTGCCATAATGTAATAGAGACATTAGATCTAGCTGGTCTGTCATAATATAATAGAGGCAGTAGATCTAGCTGGTCTGTCATTATATAATAGAGACAGTAGATCTAGCTGGTCTGTCATAATATAATAGAGACATTAGATCTAGCTGGTCTGCCATAATGTAATAGAGACATTAGATCTAGCTGGTCTGTCATAATATAATATAGACAGTAGATCTAGCTGGTCTGTCATTATATAATAGAGACAGTATATCTAGCTGGTCTGTCAGAATATAATAGAGACAGTAGATCTAGCTGGCCTGTCATACTATAATAGATACTGTAGATCTTGCTGGTCTGTCATAATATAATAGAGACATTAGATTTAGCTGGTCTGTCATAATGTAATAGAGACATTAGATCTAGCTGGTCTGTCATAATGTAATAGAGACATTAGATCTAGCTGGTCTGTCATAATATAATAGAGACAGTAGATCTAGCTGGTCTGTCATAATATAATAGAGACAGTATATCTAGCTGGTCTGTCATAATATAATAGAGACAGTATATCTAGCTGGCCTGTCATAATATAATAGATACTGTAGATCTAGCTGGTCTGTCATAATATAATAGAGACATTAGATTTAGCTGGTCTGTCATTATATAATAGAGACAGTATATCTAGCTGGTCTGTCATAATATAATAGAAACAGTAGATCTACCTGGCCTGTCATAACATAATAGATACTGTAGATCTAGCTGGTCTGTCATAATATAATAGAGACATTAGATCTAGCTGGTCTGTCATAATGTAATAGAGACAGTATATCTAGCTGGTCTGTCATAATATAATAGAGACAGTAGATCTAGCTGGTCTGTCATAATATAATAGAGACATTAGATCTAGCTGGTCTGTCATAATATAATAAAGGCAGTAGATCTAGCTGGTCTGTCATTATATAATAGAGACAGTAGATCTAGCTGGTCTGTCATAATATAATAGAGACAGTAGATCTAGCTGGTCTGTCATAATGTAATAGAGACATTAGATCTAGCTGGTCTGTCATAATATAATAGAGGCAGTAGATCTAGCTGGTCTGTCATTATATAATAGAGACAGTAGATCTAGCTGGTCTGTCATAATATAATAGAGACATTAGATCTAGCTGGTCTGTCATAATGTAATAGAGACATTAGATCTAGCTGGTCTGTCATAATATAATAGAGGCAGTAGATCTAGCTGGTCTGTCATTATATAATAGAGACAGTAGATCTAGCTGGTCTGTCATAATATAATAGAGACATTAGATCTAGCTGGTCTGCCATAATGTAATAGAGACATTAGATCTAGCTGGTCTGTCATAATATAATAGAGACAGTAGATCTAGCTGGTCTGTCATAATATAATAGAGACAGTATATCTAGCTGGTCTGTCAGAATATAATAGAGACAGTAGATCTAGCTGGCCTGTCATAATATAATAGAGACATTAGATCTAGCTGGTCTGTCATAATATAATAGAGACATTAGATTTAGCTGCTCTGTCATAATGTAATAGAGACATTAGATCTAGCTGGTCTGTCATAATGTAATAGAGACATTAGATCTAGCTGGTCTGTCTTAATATAATAGAGACAGTATATCTAGCTGGTCTGTCATAATATAATAGAGACAGTATATCTAGCTGGTCTGTCATAATGTAATAGAGACAGTAGATCTAGCTGGTCTGTCATAATATAATAGAGACATTAGATCTAGCTGGTCTGTCATAATATAATAGAGACATTAGATCTAGCTGGTCTGTCATAATATAATAGAGACATTAGATCTAGCTGGTCTGTCATAATATAATAGAGACAGTATATCTAGCTGGCCTGTCATAACATAATATATACTGTAGATCTAGCTGGTCTGTCATAATATAATAGAGACATTAGATCTAGCTGGTCTGTCATAATGTAATAGAGACATTAGATCTAGCTGGTATGTCATAATATAATAGAGGCAGTAGATCTAGCTGGTCTGTCATTATATAATAGAGACAGTAGATCTAGCTGGTCTGTCATAATATAATATAGATATTAGATCTAGCTGGTCTGCCATAATGTAATAGAGACTTTAGATCTAGCTGGTCTGTCATAATATAATAGAGACAGTATATCTAGCTGGTCTGTCATAATATAATAGAGACAGTAGATCTTGCTGGTCTGTCATAATATAATAGAGACATTAGATCTAGCTGCTCTGTCATAATGTAATAGAGACAGTATGTCTAGCTGGTCTGTCATAATATAATAGAGACAGTATATCTAGCTGGCATGTCATAACATAATAAATACTGTAGATCTAGCTGGTCTGTCATAATATAATAGAGACATTAGATCTAACTGGTCTGTCATAATATAATAGAGACATTAGATCTAGCTGGTCTGTCATAATATAATAGAGACATTAGATCTAGCTGGTCTGTCATAATGTAATAGAGACATTAGATCTAGCTGGTCTGTCATAATATAATAGAGACAGTAGATCTAGCTGGCCTGTCATAATATAATAGATACTGTAGATCTTGCTGGTCTGTCATAATATAATAGAGACATTAGATTTAGCTGCTTTGTCAAAATGTAATAGAGACATTAGATCTAGCTGGTCTGTCATAATGTAATAGAGACATTAGATCTAGCTGGTCTGTCTTAATATAATAGAGACAGTATATCTAGCTTGTCTGTCATAATATAATAGAGACAGTATATCTAGCTGGTCTGTCATAATATAATAGAGACAGTATATCTAGCTGGCCTGTCATAACATAATAGATACTGTAGATCTAGCTGGTCTGTCATAATATAATAGAGACATTAGATCTAGCTGGTCTGTCATAATATAATAGAGGCAGTAGATCTACCTGGTCTGTCATTATGTAATAGAGACAGTAGATCTAGCTGGTCTGTCATAATATAATAGAGACATTAGATCTAGCTGGTCTGTCATAATGTAATAGAGACATTAGATCTAGCTGGTCTGTCATAATATAATAGAGACAGTAGATCTAGCTGGCCTGTCATAATATAATAGATACTGTAGATCTAGCTGGTCTGTCATAGTAAAATAGAGACATTAGATCTAGCTGGTCTGTCATAATATAATAGAGACAGTATATCTAGCTGGTCTGTCATAATATAATAGAGACAGTAGATCTAGCTGGTCTGTCATAATATAATAGAGACATTAGATCTAGCTGGTCTGTCATAATATAATAGAGGCAGTAGATCTAGCTGGTCTGTCATTATATAATAGAGACAGTAGATCTAGCTGGTCTGTCATAATATAATAGAGACATTAGATCTAGCTGGTCTGCCATAATGTAATAGAGACATTAGATCTAGCTGGTCTGTCATAATATAATAGAGACATTAGATCTAGCTGGTCTGTCATAATATAATAGAGACATTAGATCTAGCTGGTCTGTCATAATATAATAGAGACATTCGATCTAGCTGGTCTGTCATAATGTAATAGAGACATTAGATCTAGCTGGTCTGTAATAATGTAATAGAGACATTAGATCTAGCTGGTCTGTCATAATATAATAGAGACATTAGATCTAGCTGGTCTGTCATAATATAATAGAGACATTAGATCTAGCTGGTCTGTCATAATATAATAGAGACATTAGATCTAGCTGGTCTGTCATAATATAATAGAGACATTAGATCTAGCTGGTCTGTCATAATCTAATAGAGACAGTAGATCTAGCTGGTCTGTCATAATATAATAGAGACAGTAGATCTAGCTGGTCTGTCATAATATAATAAAGACAGTAGATCTAGCTGGTCTGTCATTATATAATAGAGACAGTATATCTAGCTGGTTAGTCATAATATAATAGAGACAGTAGATCTAGCTGGTCTGTCATAATGTAATAGAGACATTAGATCTAGCTGGTCTGTCATAATATATTAGAGGCAGTAGATCTAGCTGGTCTGTCATTATATAATAGAGACAGTAGATCTAGCTGGTCTGCCATAATGTAATAGAGACATTAGATCTAGCTGGTCTGTCATAATATAATAGAGGCAGTAGATCTAGCTGGTCTGTCATTATATAATAGAGACAGTAGATCTAGCTGGTCTGTCAGAATATAATAGAGACATTAGATCTAGCTGGTCTGCCATAATGTAATAGAGACATTAGATCTAGCTGGTCTGTCATAATATAATATAGACAGTATATCTAGCTGGTCTGTCATTATATAATAGAGACAGTATATCTAGCTGGTCTGTCAGAATATAATAGAGACAGTAGATCTAGCTGGCCTGTCATACTATAATAGATACTGTAGATCTTGCTGGTCTGTCATAATATAATAGAGACATTAGATTTAGCTGCTCTGTCATAATGTAATAGAGACATTAGATCTAGCTGGTCTGTCATAATGTAATAGAGACATTAGATCTAGCTGGTCTGTCTTAATATAATAGAGACAGTATATCTAGCTGGTCTGTCATAATATAATAGAGACAGTATATCTAGCTGGTCTGTCATAATATAATAGAGACAGTATATCTAGCTGGCCTGTCATAACATAATAGATACTGTAGATCTAGCTGGTCTGTCATAATATAATAGAGACATTAGATCTAGCTGGTCTGTCATAATATAATAGAGACATTAGATCTAGCTGGTCTGTCTTAATATAATAGAGACAGTAGATCTAGCTGGTCTGTCATAATATAATAGAGACATTAGATCTAGCTGGTCTGTCATAATGTAATAGAGACATTAGATCTAGCTGGTATGTCATAATATAATAGAGGCAGTAGATCTAGCTGGTCTGTCATTATATAATAGAGACAGTAGATCTAGCTGGTCTGTCATAATATAATAGAGACATTAGATCTAGCTGGTCTGCCATAATGTAATAGAGACATTAGATCTAGCTGGTCTGTCATAATATAATAGAGGCAGTAGATCTAGCTGGTCTGTCATTATATAATAGAGACAGTAGATCTAGCTGGTCTGTCATAATATAATAGAGACATTAGATCTAGCTGGTCTGCCATAATGTAATAGAGACATTAGATCTAGCTGGTCTGTCATAATATAATATAGACAGTATATCTAGCTGGTCTGTCATTATATAATAGAGACAGTATATCTAGCTGGTCTGTCAGAATATAATAGAGACAGTAGATCTAGCTGGTCTGTCATAATATAATAGAGACATTAGATCTAGCTGGTCTGTCATAATATAATAGAGACATTAGATCTAGCTGGTCTGTCATAATGTAATAGAGACATTAGATCTAGCTGGTCTGTCATAATGTAATAGAGACATTAGATCTAGCTGGTCTGTCTTAATATAATAGAGACAGTATATCTAGCTGGTCTGTCATAATATAATAGAGACAGTAGATCTAGCTGGTCTGTCATAATATAATAGAGACAGTAGATCTAGCTGGCCTGTCATAACATAATAGATACTGTAGATCTAGCTGGTCTGTCATAATATAATAGAGACATTATATCTAGCTGGTCTGTCATAATATAATAGAGACATTAGATCTAGCTGGTCTGTCATAATGTAATAGAGACATTAGATCTAGCTGGTCTGTCATAATGTAATAGAGACATTAGATCTAGCTGGTCTGTCATAATGTAATAGAGACATTAGATCTAGCTGGTCTGTCATAATGTAATAGAGACATTAGATCTAGCTGGTCTGTCATAATATAATAGAGACATTAGATCTAGCTGGTCTGTCATAATATAATAGAGACATTAGATCTAGCTGGTCTGTCATAATATAATAGAGACATTAGATCTAGCTGGTCTGTCATAATATAATAGAGACATTAGATCTAGCTGGTCTGTCATAATATAATAGAGACATTAGATCTAGCTGGTCTGTCATAATATAATAGAGACATTAGATCTAGCTGGTCTGTCATAATATAATAGAGACATTAGATCTAGCTGGTCTGTCATAATGTAATAGAGACATTAGATCTAGCTGGTCTGTCATAATGTAATAGAGACATTAGATCTAGCTGGTCTGTCATAATATAATAGAGACATTAGATCTAGCTGGTCTGTCATAATATAATAGAGACATTAGATCTAGCTGGTCTGTCATAATATAATAGAGACATTAGATCTAGCTGGTCTGTCATAATGTAATAGAGACATTAGATCTAGCTGGTCTGTCATAATGTAATAGAGACATTAGATCTAGCTGGTCTGTCATAATGTAATAGAGACATTAGATCTAGCTGGTCTGTCATTATATAATAGAGACATTAGATCTAGCTGGTCTGTCATAATATAATAGAGACATTAGATCTAGCTGGTCTGTCATAATGTAATAGAGACATTAGATCTAGCTGGTCTGTCATAATGTAATAGAGACATTAGATCTAGCTGGTCTGTCATAATGTAATAGAGACATTAGATCTAGCTGGTCTGTCATTATATAATAGAGACATTAGATCTAGCTGGTCTGTCATAATGTAATAGAGACATTAGATCTAGCTGGTCTGTCATAATGTAATAGAGACATTAGATCTAGCTGGTCTGTCATAATGTAATAGAGACATTAGATCTAGCTGGTCTGTCATAATGTAATAGAGACATTAGATCTAGCTGGTCTGTCATAATGTAATAGAGACATTAGATCTAGCTGGTCTGTCATAATGTAATAGAGACATTAGATCTAGCTGGTCTGTCATAATATAATAGAGACATTAGATCTAGCTGGTCTGTCATAATGTAATAGAGACATTAGATCTAGCTGGTCTGTCATAATGTAATAGAGACATTAGATCTAGCTGGTCTGTCATAATGTAATAGAGACATTAGATCTAGCTGGTCTGTCATAATGTAATAGAGACATTAGATCTAGCTGGTCTGTCATAATATAATAGAGACATTAGATCTAGCTGGTCTGTCATAATGTAATAGAGACATTAGATCTAGCTGGTCTGTCATAATGTAATAGAGACATTAGATCTAGCTGGTCTGTCATTATATAATAGAGACATTAGATCTAGCTGGTCTGTCATAATGTAATAGAGACATTAGATCTAGCTGGTCTGTCATAATGTAATAGAGACATTAGATCTAGCTGGTCTGTCATAATGTAATAGAGACATTAGATCTAGCTGGTCTGTCATATATATAATAGAGACATTAGATCTAGCTGGTCTGTCATTATATAATAGAGACATTAGATCTAGCTGGTCTGTCATAATATAATAGAGACATTAGATCTAGCTGGTCTGTCATAATGTAATAGAGACATTAGATCTAGCTGGTCTGTCATAATGTAATAGAGACATTAGATCTAGCTGGTCTGTCATAATATAATAGAGACATTAGATCTAGCTGGTCTGTCATAATGTAATAGAGACATTAGATCTAGCTGGTCTGTCATAATGTAATAGAGACATTAGATCTAGCTGGTCTGTCATTATATAATAGAGACATTAGATCTAGCTGGTCTGTCATAATGTAATAGAGACATTAGATCTAGCTGGTCTGTCATAATGTAATAGAGACATTAGATCTAGCTGGTCTGTCATAATGTAATAGAGACATTAGATCTAGCTGGTCTGTCATAATGTAATAGAGACATTAGATCTAGCTGGTCTGTCATAATGTAATAGAGACATTAGATCTAGCTGGTCTGTCATAATGTAATAGAGACATTAGATCTAGCTGGTCTGTCATTATATAATAGAGACATTAGATCTAGCTGGTCTGTCATAATGTAATAGAGACATTAGATCTAGCTGGTCTGTCATAATGTAATAGAGACATTAGATCTAGCTGGTCTGTCATTATATAATAGAGACATTAGATCTAGCTGGTCTGTCATAATGTAATAGAGACATTAGATCTAGCTGGTCTGTCATTATATGTAATAGAGACATTAGATCTAGCTGGTCTGTCATAATGTAATAGAGACATTAGATCTAGCTGGTCTGTCATTATATAATAGAGACATTAGATCTAGCTGGTCTGTCATAATGTAATAGAGACATTAGATCTAGCTGGTCTGTCATAATGTAATAGAGACATTAGATCTAGCTGGTCTGTCATTATGTAATAGAGACATTAGATCTAGCTGGTCTGTCATTATATAATAGAGACATTAGATCTAGCTGGTCTGTCATAATGTAATAGAGACATTAGATCTAGCTGGTCTGTCATAATGTAATAGAGACATTAGATCTAGCTGGTCTGTCATAATGTAATAGAGACATTAGATCTAGCTGGTCTGTCATAATGTAATAGAGACATTAGATCTAGCTGGTCTGTCATAATGTAATAGAGACATTAGATCTAGCTGGTCTGTCATTATGTAATAGAGACATTAGATCTAGCTGGTCTGTCATAATGTAATAGAGACATTAGATCTAGCTGGTCTGTCATAATATAATAGAGACATTAGATCTAGCTGGTCTGTCATAATGTAATAGAGACATTAGATCTAGCTGGTCTGTCATAATGTAATAGAGACATTAGATCTAGCTGGTCTGTCATAATGTAATAGAGGCAGTAGATCTAGCTGGTCTGTCATAATGTAATAGAGACATTAGATCTAGCTGGTCTGTCATAATGTAATAGAGACATTAGATCTAGCTGGTCTGTCATAATGTAATAGAGACATTAGATCTAGCTGGTCTGTCATAATGTAATAGAGACATTAGATCTAGCTGGTCTGTCATAATGTAATAGAGACAGTAGATCTAGCTGGTCTGTCATAATGTAATAGAGACATTAGATCTAGCTGGTCTGTCATAATGTAATAGAGACATTAGATCTAGCTGGTCTGTCATAATGTAATAGAGACATTAGATCTAGCTGGTCTGTCATAATATAATAGAGACATTAGATCTAGCTGGTCTGTCATAATGTAATAGAGACATTAGATCTAGCTGGTCTGTCAGAATGTAATAGAGACATTAGATCTAGCTGGTCTGTCATAATGTAATAGAGACATTAGATCTAGCTGGTCTGTCATAATGTAATAGAGACATTAGATCTAGCTGGTCTGTCA
>NW_027256880.1:491375-498132 GCF_045679555.1 Salvelinus alpinus
AGAAACAGTAGATCTACCTGGCCTGTCATAACATAATAGATACTGTAGATCTAGCTGGTCTGTCATAATATAATAGAGACATTAGATCTAGCTGGTCTGTCATAATGTAATAGAGACAGTATATCTAGCTGGTCTGTCATATTATAATAGAGACAGTAGATCTAGCTGGTCTGTCATAATATAATAAAGGCAGTAGATCTAGCTGGTCTGTCATTATATAATAGAGACAGTATATCTAGCTGGTTAGTCATAATATAATAGAGACAGTAGATCTAGCTGGTCTGTCATAATGTAATAGAGACATTAGATCTAGCTGGTCTGTCATAATATATTAGAGGCAGTAGATCTAGCTGGTCTGTCATTATATAATAGAGACAGTAGATCTAGCTGGTCTGTCATAATATAATAGAGACATTAGATCTAGCTGGTCTGCCATAATGTAATAGAGACATTAGATCTAGCTGGTCTGTCATAATATAATAGAGGCAGTAGATCTAGCTGGTCTGTCATTATATAATAGAGACAGTAGATCTAGCTGGTCTGTCAGAATATAATAGAGACATTAGATCTAGCTGGTCTGCCATAATGTAATAGAGACATTAGATCTAGCTGGTCTGTCATAATATAATATAGACAGTATATCTAGCTGGTCTGTCATTATATAATAGAGACAGTATATCTAGCTGGTCTGTCAGAATATAATAGAGACAGTAGATCTAGCTGGCCTGTCATACTATAATAGATACTGTAGATCTTGCTGGTCTGTCATAATATAATAGAGACATTAGATTTAGCTGCTCTGTCATAATGTAATAGAGACATTAGATCTAGCTGGTCTGTCATAATGTAATAGAGACATTAGATCTAGCTGGTCTGTCTTAATATAATAGAGACAGTATATCTAGCTGGTCTGTCATAATATAATAGAGACAGTATATCTAGCTGGTCTGTCATAATATAATAGAGACAGTATATCTAGCTGGCCTGTCATAACATAATAGATACTATAGATCTAGCTGGTCTGTCATAATATAATAGAGACATTAGATCTAGCTGGTCTGTCATAATATAATAGAGACATTAGATCTAGCTGGTCTGTCTTAATATAATAGAGACAGTAGATCTAGCTGGTCTGTCATAATATAATAGAGACATTAGATCTAGCTGGTCTGTCATAATGTAATAGAGACATTAGATCTAGCTGGTATGTCATAATATAATAGAGGCAGTAGATCTAGCTGGTCTGTCATTATATAATAGAGACAGTAGATCTAGCTGGTCTGTCATAATATAATAGAGACATTAGATCTAGCTGGTGTGCCATAATGTAATAGAGACATTAGATCTAGCTGGTCTGTCATAATATAATAGAGACAGTATATCTAGCTGGTCTGTCATAATATAATAGAGACAGTAGATCTTGCTGGTCTGTCATAATATAATAGAGACATTAGATCTAGCTGCTCTGTCATAATGTAATAGAGACAGTAGATCTAGCTGGTCTGTAATAATGTAATAGAGACATTAGATCTAGCTGGTCTGTCATAATATAATAGAGACAGTATATCTAGCTGGTCTGTCATAATATAATAGAGACAGTAGATCTAGCTGGCCTGTCATAACATAATAGATACTGTAGATCTAGCTGGTCTGTCATAATATAATAGAGACATTAGATCTAGCTGGTATGTCATAATGTAATAGAGACATTAGATCTAGCTGGTCTGTCATAATATAATAGAGGCAGTAGATCTAGCTGGTCTGTCATTGTATAATAGAGACAGTAGATCTAGCTGGTCTGTCATAATATATTAGAGACAGTAGATCTAGCTGGTCTGTCATAATATAATAGAGACATTAGATCTAACTGGTCTGTCATAATGTAATAGAGACATTCGATCTAGCTGGTCTGTCATAATGTAATAGAGACATTAGATCTAGCTGGTCTGTCATAATATAATAGAGACAGTAGATCTAGCTGGCCTGTCATACTATAATAGATACTGTAGATCTTGCTGGTCTGTCATAATATAATAGAGACATTAGATTTAGCTGCTCTGTCATAATGTAATAGAGACATTAGATCTAGCTGGTCTGTCTTAATATAATAGAGACAGTATATCTAGCTGGTCTGTCATAATATAATAGAGACAGTATATCTAGCTGGTCTGTCATAATATAATAGAGACAGTATATCTAGCTGGCCTGTCATAACATAATAAATACTGTAGATCTAGCTGGTCTGTCATAATATAATAGAGACATTAGATCTAGCTGGTCTGTCATAATATAATAGAGACAGTAGATCTAGCTGGTCTGTCATAATATAATAGAGACATTAGATCTAGCTGGTCTGTCATAATGTAATAGAGACATTAGATCTAGCTGGTCTGTCATAATATAATAGAGACAGTAGATCTAGCTGGCCTGTCATAATATAATAGATACTGTAGATCTAGCTGGTCTGTCATAGTAAAATAGAGACATTAGATCTAGCTGGTCTGTCATAATATAATAGAGACAGTATATCTAGCTGGTCTGTCATAATATAATAGAGACAGTAGATCTAGCTGGTCTGTCATAATATAATAAAGACATTAGATCTAGCTGGTCTGTCATAATATAATAGAGGCAGTAGATCTAGCTGGTCTGTCATTATATAATAGAGACATTAGATCTAGCTGGTCTGCCATAATGTAATAGAGACATTAGATCTAGCTGGTCTGTCATAATATAATAGAGACAGTATATCTAGCTGGTCTGTCATAATATAATAGAGACAGTAGATCTTGCTGGTTGGTCATAATATAATAGAGACATTAGATCTAGCTGCTCTGTCATAATGTAATAGAGACAGTAGATCTAGGCGGTCTGTAATAATGTAATAGAGACATTAGATCTAGCTGGTCTGTCATAATATAATAGAGACAGTATATCTAGCTCGTCTGTCATAATATAATAGAGACAGTAGATCTAGCTGGGCTTTCATAACATAATAGATACTGTAGACCTAGCTGGTCTGTCATAATATAATAGAGACATTAGATCTAGCTGGTCTGTCATAATATAATAGAGACAGTATATCTAGCTCGTCTGTCATAATATAATAGAGACAGTAGATCTAGCTGGCCTGTCATAACATAATAGATACTGTAGACCTAGCTGGTCTGTCATAATATAATAGAGACATTAGATCTAGCTGGTCTGTCATAATGTAATAGAGACAGTATATCTAGCTGGTCTGTCATAATATAATAGAGACAGTAGATCTAGCTGGTCTGTCATAATATAATAGAGACAGTAGATCTAGCTGGTCTGTCATAATATAATAGAGGAAGTAGATCTAGCTGGTCTGTCATTATATAATAGAGACAGTATATCTAGCTGGCCTGTCATAACATAATAGATACTGTAGATCTAGCTGGTCTGTCATAATATAATAGAGACATTAGATCTAGCTGGTCTGTCATAATATAATAGAGACAGTAGATCTAGCTGGTCTGTCATAATATAATAGAGACATTAGATCTAGCTGGTCTGTCATTATGTAATAGAGACATTAGATCTAGCTGGTCTGTCATAATATAATAGAGACAGTAGATCTAGCTGGCCTGTCATAATATAATAGATACTGTAGATCTAGCTGGTCTGTCATAATATAATAGAGGCAGTAGATCTAGCTGGTCTGTCATAATATAATAGAGGAAGTAGATCTAGCTGGTCTGTCATTATATAATAGAGACAGTATATCTAGCTGGCCTGTCATAACATAATAGATACTGTAGATCTAGCTGGTCTGTCATAATATAATAGAGACAGTAGATCTAGCTGGTCTGTCATAATATAATAGAGACATTAGATCTAGCTGGTCTGTCATTATGTAATAGAGACATTAGATCTAGCTGGTCTGTCATAATATAATAGAGACAGTAGATCTAGCTTGCCTGTCATAATATAATAGATACTGTAGATCTAGCTGGTCTGTCATAATATAATAGAGGCAGTAGATCTAGCTGGTCTGTCATTATATAATAGAGACATTAGATCTAGCTGGTCTGCCATAATGTAATAGAGACATTAGATCTAGCTGGTCTGTCATAATATAATAGAGACAGTATATTTAGCTGGTCTGTCATAATATAATAGAGGCAGTAGATCTACCTGGTCTGTCATTATGTAATAGAGACATTAAATCTAGCTGGTCTGTCATAATATAATAGAGACATTAGATCTAGCTGGTCTTTCATAATATAATAGAGACATTAGATCTAGCTGGTCTGTCATAATATAATAGAGGCAGTAGATCTAGCTGGTCTGTCATTATATAATAGAGACAGTAGATCTAGCTGGTCTGTCATAATATAATAGAGACATTAGATCTAGCTGGTCTGCCATAATGTAATAGAGACATTAGATCTAGCTGGTCTGTCATAATATAATAGAGACAGTATATTTAGCTGGTCTGTCATAATATAATAGAGGCAGTAGATCTACCTGGTCTGTCATTATGTAATAGAGACATTATATCTAGCTGGTCTGTCATAATATAATAGAGACATTAGATCTAGCTGGTCTTTCATAATATAATAGAGACATTAGATCTAGCTGGTCTGTCATAATATAATAGAGACAGTAGATCTAGCTGGTCTGTCATAATATAATAGATACTGTAGATCTAGCTGGTCTGTCATAATATAATAGAGGCAGTAGATCTAGCTGGTCTGTCATAATATAATAGAGACAGTAGATCTAGCTGGTCTGTCATAATATAATAGAGACATTAGATCTAGCTGGTCTGTCATTATGTAATAGAGACATTAGATCTAGCTGGTCTGTCATAATGTAATAGAGACATTAGATCTAGCTGGTCTGTCATAATATAATAGAGACAGTATTTCTAGCTGGTCTGTCATAATATAATAGAGACAGTATATCTAGCTGGCCTGTCATAACATAATAGATACTGTAGATCTAGCTGGTCTGTCATAATATAATAGAGACATTAGATCTAGCTGGTCTGTCATAATATAATAGAGGCAGTAGATCTACCTGGTCTGTTGTTATGTAATAGAGACAGTAGATCTAGCTGGTCTGTCATAATATAATAGAGACATTAGATCTAGCTGGTCTGTCATAATGTAATAGAGACATTAGATCTAGCTGGTCTGTCATAATATAATAGAGACAGTAGATCTAGCTGGCCTGTCATAATATAATAGATACTGTAGATCTAGCTGGTCTGTCATTGTAAAATAGAGACATTAGATCTAGCTGGTCTGTCATAATATAATAGAGACAGTAGATCTAGCTGGTCTGTCATAATATAATAGAGACATTAGATCTAGCTGGTCTGTCATAATATAATAGAGGCAGTAGATCTACCTGGTCTGTTATGTAATAGAGACAGTAGATCTAGCTGGTCTGTCATAATATAATAGAGACATTAGATCTAGCTGGTCTGTCATAATGTAATAGAGACATTAGATCTAGCTGGTCTGTCATAATATAATAGAGACAGTAGATCTAGCTGGCCTGTCATAATATAATAGATACTATAGATTTAGCTGGTCTGTCATAGTAAAATAGAGACATT
The DNA here is from genome assembly GCF_045679555.1 of Salvelinus alpinus. Lineage (NCBI taxonomy): Eukaryota > Metazoa > Chordata > Actinopteri > Salmoniformes > Salmonidae > Salvelinus > Salvelinus alpinus. The sequence continues at coordinate 496,969 of NW_027256880.1, forward strand.
AGATCTAGCTGGTCTGTCATAATATAATAGAGACAGTATATCTAGCTGGTCTGTCATAATATAATAGAGACAGTAGATCTAGCTGGTCTGTCATAATATAACAAAGACATTAGATCTAGCTGGTCTGTCATAATATAATAGAGGCAGTAGATCTAGCTGGTCTGTCATTATATAATAGAGACAGTAGATCTAGCTGGTCTGTCATAATATAATAGAGACATTAGATCTAGCTGGTCTGCCATAATGTAATAGAGACATTAGATCTAGCTGGTCTGTCATAATATAATAGAGACAGTATATCTAGCTGGTCTGTCATAATATAATAGAGACAGTAGATCTTGCTGGTCTGTCATAATATAATAGAGACATTAGATCTAGCTGCTCTGTCATAATGTAATAGAGACAGTAGATCTAGCTGGTCTGTAATAATGTAATAGAGACATTAGATCTAGCTTGTCTGTCATAATATAATAGAGACAGTATATCTAGCTGGTCTGTCATAATATAATAGAGACAGTAGATCTAGCTGGCCTGTCATAACATAATAGATACTGTAGATCTAGCTGGTCTGTCATAATATAATAGAGACATTAGATCTAGCTGGTATGTCATAATGTAATAGAGCCATTAGATCTAGCTGGTCTGTCATAATATAATAGAGACAGTAGATCTAGCTGGTCTGTCATTGTATAATAGAGACAGTAGATCTAGCTGGTCTGTCATAATATATTAGAGACAGTAGATCTAGCTGGTCTGTCATAATATACTAGAGACATTAGATCTAGCTGGTCTGTCATAATATAATAGAGACAGTATATCTAGCTGGTCTGTCATAATATAATAGAGACAGTAGATCTAGCTGGCCTGTCATAATATAATAGATACTGTAGATCTAGCTGGTCTGTCATAGTAAAATAGAGACATTAGATCTAGCTGGTCTGTCATAATATAATAGAGACAGTGTATCTAGCTGGTCTGTCATAATATAATAGAGACAGTAGATCTAGCTGGTCTGTCATAATATTATAGAGACATTAGATCTAGCTGGTCTGTCGTAATATAATAGAGGCAGTAGATCTAGCTGGTCTGTCATTATATAATAGAGACAGTAGATCTAGCTGGTCTGTCATAATATAATAGAGACATTAGATCTAGCTGGTCTGT
>NW_027256880.1:498232-503536 GCF_045679555.1 Salvelinus alpinus
ATATAATAGAGACATTAGATCTAGCTGGTCTGTCATAATGTAATAGAGACATTAGATCTAGCTGGTCTGTCATAATATAATAGAGACATTAGATCTAGCTGGTCTGTCATAATAAAATAGAGACAGTATATCTAGCTGGTCTGTCATAATATAATAGAGACAGTATATCTAGCTGGTCTGTCATAATATAATAGAGACAGTATATCTAGCTGGCCTGTCATAACATAATAGATACTGTAGATCTAGCTGGTCTGTCATAATATAATAGAGACATTAGATCTAGCTGGTCTGTCTTAGTAAAATAGAGACATTAGATCTAGCTGGTCTGTCATAATATAATAGAGACAGTATATCTAGCTGGTCAGTCATAATATAATAGAGACAGTAGATCTAGCTGGTCTGTCATAATATAATAGAGACATTAGATCTAGCTGGTCTGTCATAATATAATAGAGGCAGTAGATCCAGCTGGTCTGTCATTATATAATAGAGACAGTAGATCTAGCTGGTCTGTCATAATATAATAGAGACATTAGATCTAGCTGGTCTGTCATAATATAATAGAGACATTAGATCTAGCTGGTCTGCCATAATGTAATAGAGACATTAGATCTAGCTGGTCTGTCATAATATAATAGAGACAGTATATCTAGCTGGTCTGTCATAATATAATAGAGACAGTAGATCTTGCTGGTCTGTCATAATATAATAGAGACATTAGATCTAGCTGCTCTGTCATAATGTATTAGAAACAGTAGATCTAGCTGGTCTGTAATAATGTAATAGAGACATTAGATCTAGCTGGTCTGTCATAATATAATAGATACTGTAGATCTAGCTGGTCTGTCATAATATAATAGAGACATTAGATCTAGCTGGTCTGTCATAATGTAATGGAGACAGTATATCTAGCTGGTCTGTCATAATATAATAGAGACAGTAGATCTAGCTGGTCTGTCATAATATAATAGAGACATTAGATCTAGCTGGTCTGTCATAATATAATAGAGGCAGTAGATCTATCTGGTCTGTCATTATATAATAGAGACAGTATATCTAGCTGGTTTGTCATAATATAATAGAGACATTAGATCTAGCTGGTCTGTCATAATGTAATAGAGACATTAGATCTAGCTGGTCTGTCATAATATAATAGAGGCAGTAGATCTAGCTGGTCTGTCATTATATAATAGAGACAGTAGATCTAGCTGGTCTGTCATAATATAATAGAGACATTAGATCTAGCTGGTATGCCATAATGTAATAGAGACATTAGATCTAGCTGGTCTGTCATAATATAATAGAGGCAGTAGATCTAGCTGGTCTGTCATTATATAATAGAGACATTCGATCTAGCTGGTCTGTCATAATGTAATAGAGACATTAGATCTAGCTGGTCTGTCATAATATAATAGAGACAGTAGATCTAGCTGGCCTGTCATACTATAATAGATACTGTAGATCTTGCTGGTCTGTCATAATATAATAGAGACATTAGATTTAGCTGCTTTGTCAAAATGTAATAGAGACATTAGATCTAGCTGGTCTGTCATAATGTAATAGAGACATTAGATCTAGCTGGTCTGTCTTAATATAATAGAGACAGTATATCTAGCTGGTCTGTCATAATATAATAGAGACAGTATATCTAGCTGGTCTGTCATAATATAATAGAGACAGTATATCTAGCTGGCCTGTCATAACATATTAGATACTGTAGATCTAGCTGGTCTGTCATAATATAATAGAGACATTAGATCTAGCTGGTCTGTCATAATATAATAGTGGCAGTAGATCTACCTGGTCTGTCATTATGTAATAGAGACAGTAGATCTAGCTGGTCTGTCATAATATAATAGAGACATTAGATCTAGCTGGTCTCTCATAATGTAATAGAGACATTAGATCTAGCTGGTCTGTCATAATATAATAGAGACAGTAGATCTAGCTGGCCTGTCATAATATAATAGATACTGTAGATCTAGCTGGTCTGTCATAGTAAAATAGAGACATTAGATATAGCTGGTCTGTCATAATATAATAGAGACAGTATATCTAGCTGGTCTGTCATAATATAATAGAGACAGTAGATGTAGCTGGTCTGTCATAATATAATAGAGACATTAGATCTAGCTGGTCTGTCATAATATAATAGAGGCAGTAGATCTAGCTGGTCTGTCATTATATAATAGAGACAGTAGATCTAGCTGGTCTGTCATAATATAATAGAGACATTAGATCTAGCTGGTCTGCCATAATGTAATAGAGACATTAGATCTAGCTGGTCTGTCATAATATAATAGAGACAGTATATCTAGCTGGTCTGTCATAATATAATAGAGACAGTAGATCTTGCTGGTCTGTCATAATATAATAGAGACATTCGATCTAGCTGCTCTGTCATAATGTAATAGAGACAGTAGATCTAGCTGGTCTGTAATAATGTAATAGAGACATTAGATCTAGCTGGTCTGTCATAATATAATAGAGACAGTATATCTAGCTGGTCTGTCATAATATAATAGAAACAGTAGATCTACCTGGCCTGTCATAACATAATAGATACTGTAGATCTAGCTGGTCTGTCATAATATAATAGAGACATTAGATCTAGCTGGTCTGTCATAATGTAATAGAGACAGTATATCTAGCTGGTCTGTCATATTATAATAGAGACAGTAGATCTAGCTGGTCTGTCATAATATAATAGAGACATTAGATCTAGCTGGTCTGTCATAATATAATAAAGGCAGTAGATCTAGCTGGTCTGTCATTATATAATAGAGACAGTATATCTAGCTGGTTAGTCATAATATAATAGAGACAGTAGATCTAGCTGGTCTGTCATAATGTAATAGAGACATTAGATCTAGCTGGTCTGTCATAATATAATAGAGGCAGTAGATCTAGCTGGTCTGTCATTATATAATAGAGACAGTAGATCTAGCTGGTCTGTCATAATATAATAGAGACATTAGATCTAGCTGGTCTGAAATAATGTAATAGAGACATTAGATCTAGCTGGTCTGTCATAATATAATAGAGGCAGTAGATCTAGCTGGTCTGTCATTATATAATAGAGACAGTAGATCTAGCTGGTCTGTCATAATATAATAGAGACATTAGATCTAGCTGGTCTGCCATAATGTAATAGAGACATTAGATCTAGCTGGTCTGTCATAATATAATATAGACAGTATATCTAGCTGGTCTGTCATAATATAATAGAGACAGTATATCTAGCTGGTCTGTCAGAATATAATAGAGACATTCGATCTAGCTGCTCTGTCATAATGTAATAGAGACAGTAGATCTAGCTGGTCTGTAATAATGTAATAGAGACATTAGATCTAGCTGGTCTGTCATAATATAATAGAGACAGTATATCTAGCTGGTCTGTCATAATATAATAGAAACAGTAGATCTACCTGGCCTGTCATAACATAATAGATACTGTAGATCTAGCTGGTCTGTCATAATATAATAGAGACATTAGATCTAGCTGGTCTGTCATAATGTAATAGAGACAGTATATCTAGCTGGTCTGTCATATTATAATAGAGACAGTAGATCTAGCTGGTCTGTCATAATATAATAGAGACATTAGATCTAGCTGGTCTGTCATAATATAATAAAGGCAGTAGATCTAGCTGGTCTGTCATTATATAATAGAGACAGTATATCTAGCTGGTTAGTCATAATATAATAGAGACAGTAGATCTAGCTGGTCTGTCATAATGTAATAGAGACATTAGATCTAGCTGGTCTGTCATAATATAATAGAGGCAGTAGATCTAGCTGGTCTGTCATTATATAATAGAGACAGTAGATCTAGCTGGTCTGTCATAATATAATAGAGACATTAGATCTAGCTGGTCTGCCATAATGTAATAGAGACATTAGATCTAGCTGGTCTGTCATAATATAATAGAGGCAGTAGATCTAGCTGGTCTGTCATTATATAATAGAGACAGTAGATCTAGCTGGTCTGTCATAATATAATAGAGACATTAGATCTAGCTGGTCTGCCATAATGTAATAGAGACATTAGATCTAGCTGGTCTGTCATAATATAATAGAGGCAGTAGATCTAGCTGGTCTGTCATTATATAATAGAGACAGTAGATCTAGCTGGTCTGTCATAATATAATAGAGACATTAGATCTAGCTGGTCTGCCATAATGTAATAGAGACATTAGATCTAGCTGGTCTGTCATAATATAATATAGACAGTATATCTAGCTGGTCTGTCATTATATAATAGAGACAGTATATCTAGCTGGTCTGTCAGAATATAATAGAGACAGTAGATCTAGCTGGCCTGTCATACTATAATAGATACTGTAGATCTTGCTGGTCTGTCATAATATAATAGAGACATTAGATTTAGCTGCTCTGTCATAATGTAATAGAGACATTAGATCTAGCTGGTCTGTCATAATGTAATAGAGACATTAGATCTAGCTGGTCTGTCTTAATATAATAGAGACAGTATATCTAGCTGGTCTGTCATAATATAATAGAGACAGTAGATCTTGCTGGTCTGTCATAATATAATAGAGACATTAGATCTAGCTGCTCTGTCATAATGTAATAGAGACAGTAGATCTAGCTGGTCTGTAATAATGTAATAGAGACATTAGATCTAGCTGGTCTGTCATAATATAATAGAGACAGTATATCTAGCTGGTCTGTCATAATATAATAGAGACAGTAGATCTAGCTGGCCTGTCATAACATAATAGATACTGTAGATCTAGCTGGTCTGTCATAATATAATAGAGACATTAGATCTAGCTGGTCTGTCATAATGTAATAGAGACAGTATATCTAGCTGGTCTGTCATAATATAATAGAGACAGTAGATCTAGCTGGTCTGTCATAATATAATAGAGACATTAGATCTAGCTGGTCTGTCATAATATAATAGAGGCAGTAGATCTAGCTGGTCTGTCATTATATAATAGAGACAGTATATCTAGCTGGTTTGTCATAATATAATAGAGACAGTAGATCTAGCTGGTCTGTCATAATGTAATAGAGACATTAGATCTAGCTGGTCTGTCATAATATAATAGAGGCAGTAGATCTAGCTGGTCTGTCATTATATAATAGAGACAGTAGATCTAGCTGGTCTGTCATAATATAATAGAGACATTAGATCTAGCTGGTCTGCCATAATGTAATAGAGACATTAGATCTAGCTGGTCTGTCATAATATAATAGAGGCAGTAGATCTAGCTGGTCTGTCATTATATAATAGAGACAGTAGATCTAGCTGGTCTGTCATAATATAATAGAGAC
>NW_027256880.1:503636-515031 GCF_045679555.1 Salvelinus alpinus
AATGTACTAGAGACATTAGATCTAGCTGGTCTGTCTTAATATAATAGAGACAGTAGATCTAGCTGGCCTGTCATACTATAATAGATACTGTAGATCTAGCTGGTCTGTCATAATATAATAGAGACAGTAGATCTAGCTGGCCTGTCATAATATAATAGATACTGTAGATCTAGCTGGTCTGTCATAATATAATAGAGACATTAGATCTAGCTGGTCTGTCATAATGTAATAGAGACAGTTTATCTAGCTGGTCTGTCATAATATAATAGAGACAGTAGATCTTGCTGGTCTGTCATAATATAATAGAGACAGTATATCTAGCTGGTCTGTCATAATATAATAGAGACAGTAGATCTAGCTGGCCTGTCATAACATAATAGATACTGTAGATCTAGCTGGTCTGTCATAATATAATAGAGACATTATATCTAGCTGGTCTGTCATAATATAAAAAAGACATTAGATCTAGCTGGTCTGTCATAATATAATAGAGACATTAGATCTAGCTGGTCTGTCATAATATAATAGAGACAGTATATCTAGCTGGTCTGTCATAATATAATAGAGACATTAGATCTAGCTGGTCTGTCATAATATAATAGAGGCAGTAGATCTAGCTGGTCTGTCATTATATAATAGAGACACTATATCTAGCTGGTTTGTCATAATATAATAGAGACAGTCGATCTAGCTGGTCTGTCATAATGTAATAGAGACATTAGATCTAGCTGGTCTGTCATAATATAATAGAGACATTAGATCTAGCTGGTCTGTCATAATATAATAGAGACATTAGATCTAGCTGGTCTGTCATAATATAATAGAGACATTAGATCTAGCTGGTCTGTCATAATATAATAGAGACAGTATATCTAGCTGGTCTGTCATAATATAATAGAGACTGTAGATCTAGCTGGTCTGTCATAATGTCATTAGATCTAGCTGGTCTGTCATAATATAATAGAGGCAGTAGATCTAGCTGGTCTGTCATTATATAATAGAGACACTATATGTAGCTGGTTTGTCATAATATAATAGAGACAGTCGATCTAGCTGGTCTGTCATAATGTAATAGAGACATTAGATCTAGCTGGTCTGTCATAATATAATAGAGACATTAGATCTAGCTGGTCTGTCATAATATAATAGAGACATTAGATCTAGCTGGTCTGTCATAATGTAATAGAGACATTCGATCTAGCTGGTCTGTCATAATGTAATAGAGACATTAGATCTAGCTGGTCTGTCATAATATAATAGAGACAGTAGATCTAGCTGGACTGTCATAATATAATAGATACTGTAGATCTAGCTGGTCTGTCATAATATAATAGAGACATTAGATCTAGCTGGTCTGTCATAATATAATAGAGACAGTATATCTAGCTGGTCTGTCATAATATAATAGAGACAGTAGATCTAGCTGGTCTGTCATAATATAATAGAGACATTAGATCTAGCTGGTCTGTCATAATATAATAGAGGCAGTAGATCTACCTGGTCTGTCATTATATAATAGAGACAGTAGATCTAGCTGGTCTGTCATAATATAATAGAGACATTAGATCTAGCTGGTCTGTCATAATATAATAGAGGCAGTAGATCTAGCTGGTCTCTCATTATATAATAGAGACATTAGATCTAGCTGGTCTGCCATAATGTAATAGAGACATTAGATCTAGCTGGTCTGTCATAATGTAATAGAGACAGTATATCTAGCTGGTCTGTCATAATATAATAGAGACAGTAGATCTTGCTGGTCTGTCATAATATAATAGAGACATTAGATCTAGCTGCTCTGTCATAATGTAATAGAGACATTAGATCTAGCTGGTCTCTCATAATGTAATAGAGACATTAGATCTAGCTGGTCTGTCATAATATAATAGAGACAGTATATCTAGCTGGTCTGTCATAATATAATAGAGACTGTAGATCTAGCTGGTCTGTCATAATATAATAGAGACATTAGATCTAGCTGGTCTGTCATAATATAATAGAGGCAGTTGATCTAGCTGGTCTGTCATTATATAATAGAGACACTATATCTAGCTGGTTTGTCATAATATAATAGAGACAGTAGATCTAGCTGGTCTGTCATAATATAATAGAGACATTAGATCTAGCTGGTCTGTCATAATATAATAGAGGCAGTAGATCTAGCTGGTCTGTCATTATATAATAGAGACAGTAGATCTAGCTGGTCTGTCATAATATAATAGAGACATTAGATCTAGCTGGTCTGTCATAATATAATAGAGACAGTAGATCTAGCTGGTCTGTCATAATATAATAGAGACATTAGATCTAGCTGGTCTGTCATAATATAATAGAGGCAGTAGATCTAGCTGGTCTGTCATTATATAATAGAGACACTATATCTAGCTGGTTTGTCATAATATAATAGAGACAGTAGATCTAGCTGGTCTGTCATAATGTAATAGAGACATTAGATCTAGCTGGTCTGTCATAATATAATAGAGACATTAGATCTAGCTGGTCTGTCATAATATAATAGAGACAGTATATCTAGCTGGTCTGTCATAATATAATAGAGACATTAGATCTAGCTGGTCTGTCATAATATAATAGAGACATTAGATCTAGCTGGTCTGTCATAATATAATAGAGACATTAGATCTAGCTGGTCTGTCATAATATAATAGAGACAGTATATCTAGCTGGTCTGTCATAATATAATAGAGACTGTAGATCTAGCTGGTCTGTCATAATATAATAGAGACATTAGATCTAGCTGGTCTGTCATAATATAATAGAGACAGTAGATCTAGCTGGTCTGTCATAATATAATAGAGACACTATATCTAGCTGGTTTGTCATAATATAATAGAGACAGTCGATCTAGCTGGTCTGTCATAATGTAATAGAGACATTAGATCTAGCTGGTCTGTCATAATATAATAGAGACATTAGATCTAGCTGGTCTGTCATAATATAATAGAGACATTAGATCTAGCTGGTCTGTCATAATGTAATAGAGACATTCGATCTAGCTGGTCTGTCATAATGTAATAGAGACATTAGATCTAGCTGGTCTGTCATAATATAATAGAGACAGTAGATCTAGCTGGCCTGTCATAATATAATAGATACTGTAGATCTAGCTGGTCTGTCATAATATAATAGAGACATTAGATCTAGCTGGTCTGTCATAATATAATAGAGACAGTATATCTAGCTGGTCTGTCATAATATAATAGAGACAGTAGATCTAGCTGGTCTGTCATAATATAATAGAGACATTAGATCTAGCTGGTCTGTCATAATATAATAGAGGCAGTAGATCTACCTGGTCTGTCATTATATAATAGAGACAGTAGATCTAGCTGGTCTGTCATAATATAATAGAGACATTAGATCTAGCTGGTCTGTCATAATATAATAGAGGCAGTAGATCTAGCTGGTCTCTCATTATATAATAGAGACATTAGATCTAGCTGGTCTGCCATAATGTAATAGAGACATTAGATCTAGCTGGTCTGTCATAATGTAATAGAGACAGTATATCTAGCTGGTCTGTCATAATATAATAGAGACAGTAGATCTTGCTGGTCTGTCATAATATAATAGAGACATTAGATCTAGCTGCTCTGTCATAATGTAATAGAGACATTAGATCTAGCTGGTCTGTCATAATTTAATAGAGACATTAGATCTAGCTGGTCTGTCATAATATAATAGAGACAGTATATCTAGCTGGTCTGTCATAATATAATAGAGACTGTAGATCTAGCTGGTCTGTCATAATATAATAGAGACATTAGATCTAGCTGGTCTGTCATAATATAATAGAGGCAGTTGATCTAGCTGGTCTGTCATTATATAATAGAGACACTATATCTAGCTGGTTTGTCATAATATAATAGAGACAGTAGATCTAGCTGGTCTGTCATAATGTAATAGAGACATTAGATCTAGCTGGTCTGTCATAATATAATAGAGACATTAGATCTAGCTGGTCTGTCATAATATAATAGAGACAGTAGATCTAGCTGGTCTGTCATTATATAATAGAGACAGTAGATCTAGCTGGTCTGTCATAATATATTAGAGACAGTATATCTAGCTGGTCTGTCATAATATAATAGAGACAGTATATCTAGCTGGTCTGTCATAATATAATAGAGACATTAGATCTAGCTGGTCTGTCATAATATAATAGAGGCAGTAGATCTAGCTGGTCTGTCATTATATAATAGAGACACTATATCTAGCTGGTTTGTCATAATATAATAGAGACAGTCGATCTAGCTGGTCTGTCATAATGTAATAGAGACATTAGATCTAGCTGGTCTGTCATAATATAATAGAGACATTAGATCTAGCTGGTCTGTCATAATATAATAGAGACAGTATATCTAGCTGGTCTGTCATAATATAATAGAGACATTAGATCTAGCTGGTCTGTCATAATATAATAGAGACATTAGATCTAGCTGGTCTGTCATAATATAATAGAGACATTAGATCTAGCTGGTCTGTCATAATATAATAGAGACAGTATATCTAGCTGGTCTGTCATAATATAATAGAGACTGTAGATCTAGCTGGTCTGTCATAATATAATAGAGACATTAGATCTAGCTGGTCTGTCATAATATAATAGAGGCAGTAGATCTAGCTGGTCTGTCATTATATAATAGAGACACTATATGTAGCTTGTTTGTCATAATATAATAGAGACAGTCGATCTAGCTGGTCTGTCATAATGTAATAGAGACATTAGATCTAGCTGGTCTGTCATAATATAATAGAGACATTAGATCTAGCTGGTCTGTCATAATATAATAGAGACATTAGATCTAGCTGGTCTGTCATAATGTAATAGAGACATTCGATCTAGCTGGTCTGTCATAATGTAATAGAGACATTAGATCTAGCTGGTCTGTCATAATATAATAGAGACAGTAGATCTAGCTGGCCTGTCATAATATAATAGATACTGTAGATCTAGCTGGTCTGTCATAATATAATAGAGACATTAGATCTAGCTGGTCTGTCATAATATAATAGAGACAGTATATCTAGCTGGTCTGTCATAATATAATAGAGACAGTAGATCTAGCTGGTCTGTCATAATATAATAGAGACATTAGATCTAGCTGGTCTGTCATAATATAATAGAGGCAGTAGATCTACCTGGTCTGTCATTATATAATAGAGACAGTAGATCTAGCTGGTCTGTCATAATATAATAGAGACATTAGATCTAGCTGGTCTGTCATAATATAATAGAGGCAGTAGATCTAGCTGGTCTCTCATTATATAATAGAGACATTAGATCTAGCTGGTCTGCCATAATGTAATAGAGACATTAGATCTAGCTGGTCTGTCATAATGTAATAGAGACAGTATATCTAGCTGGTCTGTCATAATATAATAGAGACAGTAGATCTTGCTGGTCTGTCATAATATAATAGAGACATTAGATCTAGCTGCTCTGTCATAATGTAATAGAGACATTAGATCTAGCTGGTCTCTCATAATGTAATAGAGACATTAGATCTAGCTGGTCTGTCATAATATAATAGAGACAGTATATCTAGCTGGTCTGTCATAATATAATAGAGACTGTAGATCTAGCTGGTCTGTCATAATATAATAGAGACATTAGATCTAGCTGGTCTGTCATAATATAATAGAGGCAGTTGATCTAGCTGGTCTGTCATTATATAATAGAGACACTATATCTAGCTGGTTTGTCATAATATAATAGAGACAATAGATCTAGCTGGTCTGTCATAATATAATAGAGACATTAGATCTAGCTGGTCTGTCATAATATAATAGAGACAGTAGATCTAGCTGGTCTGTCATAATATAATATAGACATTAGATCTAGCTGGTCTGTCATAATATAATAGAGACATTAGATCTAGCTGGTCTGTCATAATATAATAGAGACAGTATATCTAGCTGGTCTGTCATAATATAACAGAGACAGTAGATCTAGCTGGTCTGTCATAATATAATAGCGACATTAGATCTAGCTGGTCTGTCATAATATAATAGAGGCAGTAGATCTAGCTGGTCTGTCATTATATAATAGAGACAGTATAACTAGCTGGTTTGTCATAATATAATAGAGACAGTAGATGTAGCTGGTCTGTCATAATGTAATAGAGACATTAGATCTAGCTGGTCTGTCATAATATAATAGAGACTTTAGATCTACCTGGTCTGTCATAATATAATAGAGACATTAGATCTAGCTGGTCTGTCATAATGTAATAGAGACATTAGATCTAGCTGGTCTGTCATAATGTAATAGAGACATTCGATCTAGCTGGTCTGTCATAATGTACTAGAGACATTAGATCTAGCTGGTCTGTCTTAATATAATAGAGACAGTAGATCTAGCTGGCCTGTCATACTATAATAGATACTGTAGATCTAGCTGGTCTGTCATAATATAATAGAGACAGTAGATCTAGCTGGCCTGTCATAATATAATAGAGACATTAGATCTAGCTGGTCTGTCATAATGTAATAGAGACAGTTTATCTAGCTGGTCTGTCATAATATAATAGAGACAGTAGATCTTGCTGGTCTGTCATAATATATAATAGAGACATTAGATCTAGCTGCTCTGTCATAATATAATAGAGACATTAGATCTAGCTGGTCTATCATAATGTAATAGAGACATTAGATCTAGCTGGTCTGTCATTATATAATAGAGACAGTAGATCTAGCTGGTCTGTCATAATATAATATAGACATTAGATCTAGCTGGTCTGTCATAATATAATAGAGACATTAGATCTAGCTGGTCTGTCATAATATAATAGAGACAGTATATCTAGCTGGTCTGTCATAATATAACAGAGACAGTAGATCTAGCTGGTCTGTCATAATATAATAGCGACATTAGATCTAGCTGGTCTGTCATAATATAACAGATGCAGTAGATCTAGCTGGTCTGTCATTATATAATAGAGACAGTATATCTAGCTGGTTTGTCATAATATAATAGAGACAGTAGATGTAGCTGGTCTGTCATAATGTAATAGAGACATTAGATCTAGCTGGTCTGTCATAATATAATAGAGACATTAGATCTACCTGGTCTGTCATAATATAATAGAGACATTAGATCTAGCTGGTCTGTCATAATGTAATAGAGACATTAGATCTAGCTGGTCTGTCATAATGTAATAGAGACATTCGATCTAGCTGGTCTGTCATAATGTACTAGAGACATTAGATCTAGCTGGTCTGTCTTAATATAATAGAGACAGTAGATCTAGCTGGCCTGTCATACTATAATAGATACTGTAGATCTAGCTGGTCTGTCATAATATAATAGAGACAGTAGATCTAGCTGGCCTGTCATAATATAATAGATACTGTAGATCTAGCTGGTCTGTCATAATATAATAGAGACATTAGATCTAGCTGGTCTGTCATAATGTAATAGAGACAGTTTATCTAGCTGGTCTGTCATAATATAATAGAGACAGTAGATCTTGCTGGTCTGTCATAATATAATAGAGACATTAGATCTAGCTGCTCTGTCATAATATAATAGAGACATTAGATCTAGCTGGTCTATCATAATGTAATAGAGACATTAGATCTAGCTGGTCTGTCATAATATAATAGAGACAGTATATCTAGCTGGTCTGTCATAATATAATAGAGACAGTAGATCTAGCTGGCCTGTCATAACATAATAGATACTGTAGATCTAGCTGGTCTGTCATAATATAATAGAGACATTATATCTAGCTGGTCTGTCATAATATAATAGAGACATTAGATCTAGCTGGTCTGTCATAATATAATAGAGACATTAGATCTAGCTGGTCTGTCATAATATAATAGAGGCAGTAGATCTAGCTGGTCTGTCATTATATAATAGAGACAGTAGATCTAGCTGGTCTGTCATAATATAATAGAGACATTAGATCTAGCTGGTCTGTCATAATATAATAGAGACATTAGATCTAGCTGGTCTGTCATAATATAATAGAGACAGTATATCTAGCTGGTCTGTCATAATATAACAGAGACAGTAGATCTAGCTGGTCTGTCATAATATAATAGAGGCAGTAGATCTAGCTGGTCTGTCATTATATAATAGAGACAGTATATCTAGCTGGTTTGTCATAATATAATAGAGACAGTAGATCTAGCTGGTCTGTCATAATGTAATAGAGACATTAGATCTAGCTGGTCTGTCATAATATAATAGAGACATTAGATCTAGCTGGTCTGTCATAATATAATAGAAACATTAGATCTAGCTGGTCTGTCATAATGTAATAGAGACATTAGATCTAGCTGGTCTGTCATAATGTAATAGAGACATTCGATCTAGCTGGTCTGTCATAATGTACGAGAGACATTAGATCTAGCTGGTCTGTCTTAATATAATAGAGACAGTAGATCTAGCTGGCCTGTCATACTATAATATATACTGTAGATCTAGCTGGTCTGTCATAATATAATAGAGACAGTAGATCTAGCTGGCCTGTCATAATATAATAGATACTGTAGATCTAGCTGGTCTGTCAAAATATAATAGAGACATTAGATCTAGCTGGTCTGTCATAATATAATAGAGACAGTATATATAGCTGGTCTGTCATAATATAATAGAGACATTAGATCTAGCTGGTCTGTCATAATGTAATAGAGACAGTTTATCTAGCTGGTCTGTCATAATATAATAGAGACAGTAGATCTTGCTGGTCTGTCATAATATAATAGAGACATTAGATCTAGCTGCTCTGTCATAATGTAATAGAGACATTAGATCTAGCTGGTCTATCATAATGTAATAGAGACATTAGATCTAGCTGGTCTGTCATAATATAATAGAGACAGTATATCTAGCTGGTCTGTCATAATATAATAGAGGCAGTAGATCTAGCTGGCCTGTCATAACATAATAGATACTGTAGATCTAGCTGGTCTGTCATAATATAATAGAGACATTAGATCTAGCTGGTCTGTCATAATGTAATAGAGACAGTTTATCTAGCTGGTCTGTCATAATATAATAGAGACAGTAGATCTTGCTGGTCTGTCATAATATAATAGAGACATTAGATCTAGCTGCTCTGTCTTAATATAATAGAGACAGTAGATCTAGCTGGCCTGTCATACTATAATAGATACTGTAGATCTAGCTGGTCTGTCATAATATAATAGAGACAGTAGATCTAGCTGGTCTGTCATAATATAATAGATACATTAGATCTAGCTGGTCTGTCATAATATAATAGAGACATTAGATCTAGCTGGTCTGTCATAATGTAATAGAGACTGTCATATAATATAATAGAGACAGTAGATCTAGCTGGTCTGTCATAATATAATAGAGACATTAGATCTAGCTGGTCTGTCATAATATAATAGAGACATTAGATCTAGCTGGTCTATCATAATGTAATAGAGACATTAGATCTAGCTGGTCTGTCATTATATAATAGAGACAGTAGATCTAGCTGGTCTGTCATAATATAATATAGACATTAGATCTAGCTGGTCTGTCATAATATAATAGAGACATTAGATCTAGCTGGTCTGTCATAATATAATAGAGACAGTATATCTAGCTGGTCTGTCATAATATAATAGAGACAGTAGATCTAGCTGGTCTGTCATAATATAATAGCGACATTAGATCTAGCTGGTCTGTCATAATATAACAGAGGCAGTAGATCTAGCTGGTCTGTCATTATATAATAGAGACAGTATATCTAGCTGGTTTGTCATAATATAATAGAGACAGTAGATGTAGCTGGTCTGTCATAATGTAATAGAGACATTAGATCTAGCTGGTCTGTCATAATATAATAGAGACATTAGATCTACCTGGTCTGTCATAATATAATAGAGGCATTAGATCTAGCTGGTCTGTCATAATGTAATAGAGACATTAGATCTAGCTGGTCTGTCATAATGTAATAGAGACATTCGATCTAGCTGGTCTGTCATAATGTACTAGAGACATTAGATCTAGCTGGTCTGTCTTAATATAATAGAGACAGTAGATCTAGCTGGCCTGTCATACTATAATAGATACTGTAGATCTAGCTGGTCTGTCATAATATAATAGAGACAGTAGATCTAGCTGGCCTGTCATAATATAATAGATACTGTAGATCTAGCTGGTCTGTCATAATATAATAGAGACATTAGATCTAGCTGGTCTGTCATAATGTAATAGAGACAGTTTATCTAGCTGGTCTGTCATAATATAATAGAGACAGTAGATCTAGCTGGTCTGTCATAATATAATAGAGACATTAGATCTAGCTGGTCTGTCATAATATAATAGAGACATTAGATCTAGCTGGTCTGTCATAATATAATAGAGACATTAGATCTAGCTGGTCTGTCATAATATAATAGAGACAGTATATCTAGCTGGTCTGTCATAATATAATAGAGACAGTTTTTCTAGCTGGCCTGTCATAACATAATAGATACTGTAGATCTAGCTGGTCTGTCATAATATAATAGAGACATTAGATCTAGCTGGTCTGTCATAATATAATAGAGACATTAGATCTAGCTGGTCTGTCATAATATAATAGAGACATTAGATCTAGCTGGTCTGTCATAATATAATAGAGGCAGTAGATCTAGCTGGTCTGTCATTATATAATAGAGACAGTAGATCTAGCTGGTCTGTCATAATATAATATAGACATTAGATCTAGCTGGTCTGTCATAATATAATAGAGACATTAGATCTAGCTGGTCTGTCATAATATAATAGAGACAGTATATCTAGCTGGTCTGTCATAATATAACAGAGACAGTAGATCTAGCTGGTCTGTCATAATATAATAGAGACATTAGATCTAGCTGGTCTGTCATAATATAATAGAGGCAGTAGATCTAGCTGGTCTGTCATTATATAATAGAGACAGTATATCTAGCTGGTTTGTCATAATATAATAGAGACAGTAGATCTAGCTGGTCTGTCATAATGTAATAGAGACATTAGATCTAGCTGGTCTGTCATAATATAATAGAGACATTAGATCTAGCTGGTCTGTCATAATATAATAGAGACATTAGATCTAGCTGGTCTGTCATAATATAATAGAGACATTAGATCTAGCTGGTCTGTCATAATGTAATAGAGACATTCGATCTAGCTGGTCTGTCATAATGTAATAGAGACATTAGATCTAGCTGGTCTGTCATAATATAATAGAGACAGTAGATCTAGCTGGTCTGTCATAATATAATAGATACATTAGATCTAGCTGGTCTGTCATAATATAATAGAGACAGTAGATCTAGCTGGTCTGTCATAATATAATAGATACATGTAGATCTAGCTGGTCTGTCATAATATAATAGAGACATTAGATCTAGCTGGTCTGTCATAATGTAATAGAGACAGTTT
>NW_027256880.1:515131-517638 GCF_045679555.1 Salvelinus alpinus
GATCGACTGTCTCTATTATATTATGACAGACCAGCTAGATATACTGTCTCTATTATATTATGACAGACCAGCTAGATCTAATGTCTCTATTATATTATGACAGACCAGCTAGATCTAATGTCTCTATTATATTATGACAGACCAGCTAGATCTAATGTCTCTATTATATTATGACAGACCAGCTAGATATACTGTCTCTATTATATTATGACAGACCAGCTAGATCTAATGTCTCTATTATATTATGACAGACCAGCTAGATCTAATGTCTCTATTACATTATGACAGACCAGCTAGATCGACTGTCTCTATTATATTATGACAAACCAGCTAGATATAGTGTCTCTATTATATAATGACAGACCAGCTAGATCTACTGCCTCTATTATATTATGACAGACCAGCTAGATCTAATGTCTCTATTATATTATGACAGACCAGCTAGATATACTGTCTCTATTATATTATGACAGACCAGCTAGATCTAATGTCTCTATTATATTATGACAGACCAGCTAGATCTAATGTCTTTTTTATATTATGACAGACCAGCTAGATATAATGTCTCTATTATATTATGACAGACCAGCTAGATCTACAGTATCTATTATGTTATGACAGGCCAGCTAGATCTACTGCCTCTATTATATTATGACAGACCAGCTAGATATACTGTCTCTATTATATTATGACAGACCAGCTAGATCTAATGTCTCTATTACATTATGATAGACCAGCTAGATCTAATGTCTCTAATACATTATGACAGAGCAGCTAGATCTAATGTCTCTATTATATTATGACAGACCAGCAAGATCTACTGTCTCTATTATAGTATGACAGGCCAGCTAGATCTACTGTCTCTATTATATTAAGACAGACCAGCTAGATCTAATGTCTCTAGTACATTATGACAGACCAGCTAGATCGAATGTCTCTATTACATTATGACAGACCAGCTAGATCTAATGTCTCTATTACATTATGACAGACCAGCTAGATCTAATGTCTCTATTATATTATGACAGACCAGCTAGATCTAATGTCTCTATTATATTATGACAGACCAGCTAGATCTAATGTCTCTATTACATTATGACAGACCAGCTAGATCTACTGTCTCTATTATATTATGACAAACCAGCTAGATATAGTGTCTCTATTATATAATGACTACCAGCTAGATCTACTGCCTCTATTATATTATGACAGACCAGCTAGATATACTGTCTCTAATATATTATGACAGACCAGCTAGATCTACTGTCTCTATTATATAATGACAGACCAGCTAGATCTACTGTCTCTATTATATTATGACAGACCAGCTAAATCTACTGTCTCTATTATATTATGACAGACCAGCAAGATATACTGTCTCTATTATATTATGATAGACCAGCTAGATATACTGTCTCTATTATATTATGACAGAACAGCTAGATCTAATGTCTCTATTACATTATGGCAGACCAGCTAGATCTAATGTCTCTATTATATTATGACAGACCAGCTAGATAAACTGTCTCTATTACATTATGACAGACCAGCTAGATCTAATGTCTCTATTATATTATGACAGACCAGCTAGATCTACAGTATCTATTATATTATGACAGGCCAGCTAGATCTACTGTCTCTATTATATTATGACAGACCAGCTAGATCTACAGTATCTATTATAGTATGACAGGCCAGCTAGATCTACTGTCTCTATTATATTAAGACAGACCAGCTAGATCTAATGTCTCTAGTACATTATGACAGACCAGCTAGATCGAATGTCTCTATTACATTATGACAGACCAGCTAGATCTAATGTCTCTATTACATTATGACAGACCAGCTAGATCTAATGTCTCTATTATATTATGACAGACCAGCTAGATCTAATGTCTCTATTATATTATGACAGACCAGCTAGATCTAATGTCTCTATTACATTATGACAGACCAGCTAGATCTACTGTCTCTATTATATTATGACAAACCAGCTAGATATAGTGTCTCTATTATATAATGACTACCAGCTAGATCTACTGCCTCTATTATATTATGACAGACCAGCTAGATCTAATGTCTCTGTTATATTATGACAGACCAGCTAGATCTACTGTCTCTATTATATAATGACAGACCAGCTAGATCTACTGCCTCTATTATATTATGACAGACCAGCTAGATCTACTGCCTCTATTATATTATGACAGACCAGCTAGATCTACAGTCTCTATTATATTATGACAGACCAGCTAGATATACTGTCTCTATTATATTATGACAGACCAGCTAAATCTAATGTCTCTTATATTATGACAGATCAGCTAGATCTAATGTCTCTATTATATTATGACAGACCAGCTAGATCTACAGTATCTATTATGTTATGACAGACCAGCTAGATCTACAGTATCTATTATATTATGACAGGCCAGCTAGATCTACTTTCTCTATTATATTATGACAGACCAGCTAGATCTAATGTCTCTATTACATTATGACAGACC
>NW_027256880.1:517738-520625 GCF_045679555.1 Salvelinus alpinus
TGGTCTGTCATAATATAATAGAGACATGTAGATCTAGCTGGTCTGTCATAATATAATAGAGACATTAGATCTAGCTGGTCTGTCATAATATAATAGAGGCAGTAGATCTAGCTGGTCTGTCATTATATAATAGAGACAGTAGATCTAGCTGGTCTGTCATAATATAATAGAGACATTAGATCTAGCTGGTCTGTCTTAATATAATAGAGACATTAGATCTAGCTGGTCTGTCATAATATAATAGAGGCAGTAGATCTAGCTGGTCTGTCATTATATAATAGAGACAGTATATCTAGCTGGTCTGTCATAATATAATAGAGACATTAGATCTAGCTGGTCTATCATAATGTAATAGAGACATTAGATCTAGCTGGTCTGTCATAATATAATAGAGACAGTATATCTAGCTGGTCTGTCATAATATAATAGAGACAGTAGATCTAGCTGGCCTGTCATAACATAATAGATACTGTAGATCTAGCTGGTCTGTCATAATATAATAGAGACATTATATCTAGCTGGTCTGTCATAATATAATAGAGACATTAGATCTAGCTGGTCTGTCATAATATAATAGAGACATTAGATCTAGCTGGTCTGTCATAATATAATAGAGGCAGTAGATCTAGCTGGTCTGTCATTATATAATAGAGACAGTATATCTAGCTGGTTTGTCATAATATAATAGAGACAGTAGATCTAGCTGGTCTGTCATAATGTAATAGAGACATTAGATCTAGCTGGTCTGTCATAATATAATAGAGACATTAGATCTAGCTGGTCTGTCATAATATAATAGAGACATTAGATCTAGCTGGTCTGTCATAATGTAATAGAGACATTAGATCTAGCTGGTCTGTCATAATGTAATAGAGACATTCGATCTAGCTGGTCTGTCATAATGTACGAGAGACATTAGATCTAGCTGGTCTGTCTTAATATAATAGAGACAGTAGATCTAGCTGGCCTGTCATACTATAATAGATACTGTAGATCTAGCTGGTCTGTCATAATATAATAGAGACAGTAGATCTAGCTGGCCTGTCATAATATAATAGATACTGTAGATCTAGCTGGTCTGTCATAATATAATAGAGACATTAGATCTAGCTGGTCTGTCATAATATAATAGAGACAGTATATCTAGCTGGTCTGTCATAATATAATAGAGACATTAGATCTAGCTGGTCTGTCATAATGTAATAGAGACAGTTTATCTAGCTGGTCTGTCATAATATAATAGAGACATTAGATCTAGCTGCTCTGTCATAATGTAATAGAGACATTAGATCTAGCTGGTCTATCATAATGTAATAGAGACATTAGATCTAGCTGGTCTGTCATAATATAATAGAGACAGTATATCTAGCTGGTCTGTCATAATATAATAGAGACAGTATATCTAGCTGGCCTGTCATAACATAATAGATACTGTAGATCTAGCTGGTCTGTCATAATATAATAGAGACATTATATCTAGCTGGTCTGTCATAATATAAAAAAGACATTAGATCTAGCTGGTCTGTCATAATATAATAAAGACATTAGATCTAGCTGGTCTGTCATAATATAATAGAGACAGTATATCTAGCTGGTCTGTCATAATATAATAGAGACATTAGATCTAGCTGGTCTGTCATAATATAATAGAGGCAGTAGATCTAGCTGGTCTGTCATTATATAATAGAGACACTATATCTAGCTGGTTTGTCATAATATAATAGAGACAGTCGATCTAGCTGGTCTGTCATAATATAATAGAGACATTAGATCTAGCTGGTCTGTCATAATATAATAGAGACATTAGATCTAGCTGGTCTGTCATAATGTAATAGAGACAGTAGATCTAGCTGGTCTGTCATAATATAATAGAGACATTAGATCTAGCTGGTCTGTCATAATATAATAGAGACATTAGATCTAGCTGGTCTGTCATAATATAATAGAGACATTAGATCTAGCTGGTCTGTCATAATATAATAGAGACATTAGATCTAGCTGGTCTGTCATAATATAATAGAGACAGTAGATCTAGCTGGTCTGTCATAATATAATAGAGACATTAGATCTAGCTGGTCTGTCATAATATAATAGAGGCAGTAGATCTAGCTGGTCTGTCATTATATAATAGAGACACTATATCTAGCTGGTCTGTCATAATATAATAGAGACAGTCGATCTAGCTGGTCTGTCATAATGTAATAGAGACATTAGATCTAGCTGGTCTGTCATAATATAATAGAGACATTAGATCTAGCTGGTCTGTCATAATATAATAGAGACATTAGATCTAGCTGGTCTGTCATAATATAATAGAGACATTAGATCTAGCTGGTCTGTCATAATATAATAGAGACATTAGATCTAGCTGGTCTGTCATAATATAATAGAGACATTAGATCTAGCTGGTCTGTCATAATATAATAGAGACATTATATCTAGCTGGTCTGTCATAATATAATAGAGACATTAGATCTAGCTGGTCTGTCATAATATAATAGAGACATTAGATCTAGCTGGTCTGTCATAATATAATAGAGACAGTAGATCTAGCTGGTCTGTCATAATATAATAGAGACATTAGATCTAGCTGGTCTGTCATAATATAATAGAGACATTAGTTCTAGCTGGTCTGTCATAATATAATAGAGACATTAGATCTAGCTGGTCTGTCATAATATAATAGAGACATTAGATCTAGCTGGTCTGTCATAATATAATAGAGACATTAGATCTAGCTGGTCTGTCATAATATAATAGAGACATTAGATCTAGCTGGTCTGTCATAATATAATAGAGACAGTAGATCTAGCTGGTCTGTCATAATATAATAGAGACAGTATATCTAGCTGGTCTGTCATAATATAATAGAGACAGTAGATCTAGC
>NW_027256880.1:520725-532271 GCF_045679555.1 Salvelinus alpinus
AGCTGGTCTGTCATAATATAATAGAGACATTAGATCTAGCTGGTCTGTCATAATATAATAGAGGCAGTAGATCTACCTGGTCTGTTATTATATAATAGAGACAGTAGATCTAGCTGGTCTGTCATAATATGATAGAGACATTAGATCTAGCTGGTCTGTTATAATATAACAGAGACATTAGATCTAGCTGGTCTGCCATAATGTAATAGAGACATTAGATCGCTGGTCTGTCATAATGTAATAGAGACAGTATATCTAGCTGGTCTGTCATAATATAATAGAGACAGTAGATCTTGCTGGTCTGTCATAATATAATAGAGACATTAGATCTAGCTGCTCTGTCATAATGTAATAGAGACATTAGATCTAGCTGGTCTGTCATAATGTAATAGAGACATTAGATCTAGCTGGTCTGTCATAATATAATAGAGACAGTATATCTAGCTGGTCTGTCATAATATAATATAGACAGTAGATCTAGCTGGCCTGTCATAACATAATAGATACTGTAGATTTAGCTGGTCTGTCATAATATAATAGAGACATTAGATCTAGCTGGTCTGTCATAATATAATAGAGACAGTATATCTAGCTGGTCTGTCATAATATAATAGAGACAGTAGATCTAGCTGGTCTGTCATAATATAATAGAGACATTAGATCTAGCTGGTCTGTCATAATATAATAGAGGCAGTAGATCTAGCTGGTCTGTCATTATATAATAGAGACAGTATATCTAGCTGGTTTGTCATAATATAATAGAGACAGTAGATCTAGCCTGTCTGTCATAATGTAATAGAGACATTAGATCTAGCTGGTCTGTCATAATATAATAGAGACATTAGATCTAGCTGGTCTGTCATAATATAATAGAGACATTAGATCTAGCTGGTCTGTCATAATGTAATAGAGACATTCGATCTAGCTGGTCTGTCATAATGTAATAGAGACATTAGGTCTAGCTGGTCTGTCATAATATAATAGAGACAGTAGATCTAGCTGGCCTGTCATACTATAATAGATACTGTAGATCTAGCTGGTCTGTCATAATATAATAGAGACAGTAGATCTAGCTGGTCTGTCATAATGTAATAGAGACATTAGATCTAGCTGGTCTGTCATAATATAATAGAGACAGTATATCTAGCTGGTCTGTCATAATATAATAGAGACAGTAGATCTAGCTGGCCTGACATAACATAATAGATACTGTAGATCTAGCTGGTCTGTCATAATATAATAGAGACATAAGATCTAGCTGGTCTGTCATAATATAATAGAGACAGTATATCTAGCTGGTCTGTCATAATATAATAGAGACAGTAGATCTAGCTGGTCTGTCATAATATAATAGAGATATTAAATCTAGCTGGTCTGTCATAATATAATAGAGACATTAGATCTAGCTGGTCTGTCATAATATAATAGAGACAGTATATCTAGCTGGTCTGTCATAATATAATAGAGACAGTAGATCTAGCTGGTCTGTCATAATATAATAGAGACATTAGATCTAGCTGGTCTGTCAGAAATATAATAGAGGCAGTAGATCTAGCTGGTCTGTCATTATATAATAAAGACACTATATCTAGCTGGTTTGTCATAATATAATAGAGACAGTAGATCTAGCTGGTCTGTCATAATGTAATAGAGACATTAGATCTAGCTGGTCTGTCATAATATAATAGAGACATTAGATCTAGCTGGTCTGTCATAATATAATAGAGACATTAGATCTAGCTGGTCTGTCATAATATAATAGAGACAGTAGATCTAGCTGGCCTGTCATACTATAATAGATACTGTAGATCTAGCTGGTCCGTCATAATATAATAGAGACAGTAGATCTAGCTGGCCTGTCATATTATAATAGATACTGTAGATCTAGCTGGTCTGTCATAATATAATAGAGACATTAGATCTAGCTGGTCTGTCATAATATAATAGAGACAGTATATCTAGCTGGTCTGTCATAATATAATAGAGACAGTAGATCTAGCTGGTCTGTCATAATATAATAGAGACATTAGATCTAGCTGGTCTGTCATAATATAATAGAGGCAGTAGATCTACCTGGTCTGTCATTATATAATAGAGACAGTAGATCTAGCTGGTCTGTCATAATATAATAGAGACATTAGATCTAGCTGGTCTGTCATAATATAATAGAGGCAGTAGATCTAGCTGGTCTGTCATTATATAATAGAGACAGTAGATCTAGCTGGTCTGTCATAATATAACAGAGACATTAGATCTAGCTGGTCTGCCATAATGTAATAGAGACATTAGATCTAGCTGGTCTGTCATAATGTAATAGAGACAGTATATCTAGCTGGTCTGTCATAATATAATAGAGACAGTAGATCTTGCTGGTCTGTCATAATATAATAGAGACATTAGATCTAGCTGGTCTGTCATAATGTAATAGAGACATTAGATCTAGCTGGTCTGTCATATTGTAATAGAGACATTAGATCTAGCTGGTCTGTCATAATATAATAGAGACAGTATATCTAGCTGGTCTGTCATAATATAATAGAGACAGTAGATCTAGCTGGCCTGTCATAACATAATAGATACAGTAGATCTAGCTGGTCTGTCATAATATAATAGAGACATTAGATCTAGCTGGTCTGTCATAATGTAATAGAGACAGTATATCTAGCTGGTCTGTCATAATATAATAGAGACAGTACATCTAGCTGGTCTGTCATAATGTAATAGAGACATTAGATCTAGCTGGTCTGTCATAATATAATAGAGACATTAGATCTAGCTGGTCTGTCATAATATAATAGAGACATTAGATCTAGCTGGTCTGTCATAATGTAATAGAGACATTCGATCTAGCTGGTCTGTCATAATGTAATAGAGAC
The DNA here is from genome assembly GCF_045679555.1 of Salvelinus alpinus. Lineage (NCBI taxonomy): Eukaryota > Metazoa > Chordata > Actinopteri > Salmoniformes > Salmonidae > Salvelinus > Salvelinus alpinus. The sequence continues at coordinate 523,602 of NW_027256880.1, forward strand.
ATTAGATCTAGCTGGTCTGTCATAATATAATAGAGACAGTAGATCTAGCTGGCCTGTCATACTATAATAGATACTGTAGATCTAGCTGGTCTGTCATAATATAATAGAGACAGTAGATCTAGCTGGCCTGTCATAATATAATAGATACTGTAGATCTAGCTGGTCTGTCATAATATAATAGAGACATTAGATCTAGCTGGTCTGTCATAATATAATAGAGACAGTAGATCTAGCTGGTCTGTCATAATATAATAGAGACAGTAGATCTAGCTGGTCTGTCATAATATAATAGAGACATTAGTTCTAGCTGGTCTGTCATAATATAATAGAGGCAGTAGATCTAGCTGGTCTGTCATTATATAATAGAGACAGTAGATCTAGCTGGTCTGTCATAATATAACAGAGACATTAGATCTAGCTGGTCTGTCATAATGTAATAGAGACAGTAGATCTAGCTGGCCTGTCATAATATAATAGATACTGTAGATCTAGCTGGTCTGTCATAATATAATAGAGACAGTATATCTAGCTCGTCTGTCATAATATAATAGACACAGTAGATCTAGCTGGTCTGTCATAATATAATAGAGGCAGTAGATCTAGCTGGTCTGTCATTATATAATAGAGACACTATATCTAGCTGGTCTGTCATAATATAATAGAGACATTAGATCTAGCTGGTCTGTCATAATGTAATAGAGACATTAGATCTAGCTGGTCTGTCATAATATAATAGAGACATTAGATCTAGCTGGTCTGTCATAATATAATAGAGACATTAGATCTAGCTGGTCTGTCATAATGTAATAGAGACATTCGATCTAGCTGGTCTGTCATAATGTAATAGAGACATTAGATCTAGCTGGTCTGTCATAATATAATAGAGACAGTAGATCTAGCTGGCCTGTCATAATATAATAGATACTGTAGATCTAGCTGGTCTGTCATAATATATTAGAGACATTAGATCTAGCTGGTCTGTCATAATATAATAGAGACAGTATATCTAGCTGGTCTGTCATAATATAATAGAGACAGTAGATCTAGCTGGTCTGTCATAATATAATAGAGACATTAGATCTAGCTGGTCTGTCATAATATAATAGAGACATTAGATCTAGCTGGTCTGTCATTATATAATAGAGACATTAGATCTAGCTGGTCTGTCATAATATAATAGAGACATTAGATCTAGCTGGTCTGTCATAATATAATAGAGACATTAGATCTAGCTGGTCTGTCATTATATAATAGAGACATTAGATCTAGCTGGTCTGTCATAATATAATAGAGACATTAGATCTAGCTGGTCTGTCATAATGTAATAGAGACATTAGATCTAGCTGGTCTGTCATAATGTAATAGAGACATTAGATCTAGCTGGTCTGTCATAATATAATAGAGACATTAGATCTAGCTGGTCTGTCATAATATAATAGAGACATTAGATCTAGCTGGTCTGTCATAATGTAATAGAGACATTAGATCTAGCTGGTCTGTCATAATGTAATAGAGACATTAGATCTAGCTGGTCTGTCATAATATAATAGAGACATTAGATCTAGCTGGTCTGTCATAATATAATAGAGACATTAGATCTAGCTGGTCTGTCATAATATAATAGAGACATGTAGATCTAGCTGGTCTGTCATAATATAATAGAGACATTAGATCTAGCTGGTCTGTCATAATATAATAGAGACAGTAGATCTAGCTGGTCTGTCATAATATAATAGAGACAGTAGATCTAGCTGGTCTGTCATAATATAATAGAGACATTAGATCTAGCTGGTCTGTCATAATATAATAGAGGCAGTAGATCTAGCTGGTCTGTCATTATATAATAGAGACAGTAGATCTAGCTGGTCTGTCATAATGTAATAGAGACATTAGATCTAGCTGGTCTGTCATAATGTAATAGAGACATTAGATCTAGCTGGTCTGTCATAATATAATAGAGACATTAGATCTAGCTGGTCTGTCATAATATAATAGAGACATTAGATCTAGCTGGTCTGTCATAATATAATAGAGACATTAGATCTAGCTGGTCTGTCATAATGTAATAGAGACATTAGATCTAGCTGGTCTGTCATAATATAATAGAGACATTAGATCTAGCTGGTCTGTCATACTATAATAGAGACATTAGATCTAGCTGGTCTGTCATAATATAATAGAGACATTAGATCTAGCTGGTCTGTCATAATATAATAGAGACATTAGATCTAGCTGGTCTGTCATAATATAATAGAGACAGTAGATCTAGCTGGTCTGTCATAATATAATAGAGACAGTAGATCTAGCTGGCCTGACATAACATAATAGATACTGTAGATCTAGCTGGTCTGTCATAATATAATAGAGACATTAGATCTAGCTGGTCTGTCATAATATAATAGAGACAGTAGATCTAGCTGGTCTGTCATAATATAATAGAGACAGTAGATCTAGCTGGTCTGTCATAATATAATAGAGACATTAGATCTAGCTGGTCTGTCATAATATAATAGAGACATTAGATCTAGCTGGTCTGTCATAATATAATAGAGACATTAGATCTAGCTGGTCTGTCATAATATAATAGAGACATTAGATCTAGCTGGTCTGTCATAATATAATAGAGACATTAGATCTAGCTGGTCTGTCAGAATATAATAGAGACATTAGATCTAGCTGGTCTGTCATTATATAATAGAGACATTAGATCTAGCTGGTCTGTCATAATATAATAGAGACATTAGATCTAGCTGGTCTGTCATAATGTAATAGAGACATTAGATCTAGCTGGTCTGTCATAATATAATAGAGACATTAGATCTAGCTGGTCTGTCATAATATAATAGAGACAGTAGATCTAGCTGGTCTGTCATAATATAATAGAGACATTAGATCTAGCTGGTCTGTCATAATATAATAGAGACAGTAGATCTAGCTGGTCCGTCATAATATAATAGAGACAGTAGATCTAGCTGGTCTGTCATAATATAATAGAGACATTAGATCTAGCTGGTCTGTCATAATATAATAGAGACATTAGATCTAGCTGGTCTGTCATAATATAATAGAGACATTAGATCTAGCTGGTCTGTCATAATATAATAGAGACAGTAGATCTAGCTGGTCTGTCATAATATAATAGAGACATTAGATCTAGCTGGTCTGTCATAATATAATAGAGACATTAGATCTAGCTGGTCTGTCATTATATAATAGAGACATTAGATCTAGCTGGTCTGTCATAATATAATAGAGACATTAGATCTAGCTGGTCTGTCATTATATAATAGAGACATTAGATCTAGCTGGTCTGTCATAATGTAATAGAGACATTAGATCTAGCTGGTCTGTCATAATGTAACAGAGACATTAGATCTAGCTGGTCTGTCATAATGTAATAGAGACATTAGATCTAGCTGGTCTGTCATAATGTAATAGAGACATTAGATCTAGCTGGTCTGTCATAATGTAATAGAGACATTAGATCTAGCTGGTCTGTCATAATATAATAGAGACATTAGATCTAGCTGCTCTGTCATAATGTAATAGAGACATTAGATCTAGCTGGTCTGTCATTATGTAATAGAGACATTAGATCTAGCTGGTCTGTCATAATGTAATAGAGACATTAGATCTAGCTGGTCTGTCATAATGTAATAGAGACATTAGATCTAGCTGGTCTGTCATAATATAATAGAGACATTAGATCTAGCTGGTCTGTCATAATATAATAGAGACATTAGATCTAGCTGGTCTGTCATAATGTAATAGAGACATTAGATCTAGCTGGTCTGTCATAATGTAATAGAGACATTAGATCTAGCTGGTCTGTCATAATATAATAGAGACATTAGATCTAGCTGGTCTGTCATAATATAATAGAGACATTAGATCTAGCTGGTCTGTCATAATGTAATAGAGACATTAGATCTAGCTGGTCTGTCATAATGTAATAGAGACATTAGATCTAGCTGGTCTGTCATAATATAATAGAGACATTAGATCTAGCTGGTCTGTCATAATATAATAGAGACATTAGATCTAGCTGGTCTGTCATTATATAATAGAGACATTAGATCTAGCTGGTCTGTCATAATATAATAGAGACATTAGATCTAGCTGGTCTGTCATAATATAATAGAGACATTAGATCTAGCTGGTCTGTCATTATATAATAGAGACATTAGATCTAGCTGGTCTGTCATAATATAATAGAGACATTAGATCTAGCTGGTCTGTCATAATATAATAGAGACATTAGATCTAGCTGGTCTGTCATAATGTAATAGAGACATTAGATCTAGCTGGTCTGTCATTATATAATAGAGACATTAGATCTAGCTGGTCTGTCATTATATAATAGAGACATTAGATCTAGCTGGTCTGTCATAATATAATAGAGACATTAGATCTAGCTGGTCTGTCATTATATAATAGAGACATTAGATCTAGCTGGTCTGTCATTATATAATAGAGACATTAGATCTAGCTGGTCTGTCATAATATAATAGAGACATTAGATCTAGCTGGTCTGTCATAATATAATAGAGACATTAGATCTAGCTGGTCTGTCATAATATAATAGAGACATTAGATCTAGCTGGTCTGTCATTATATAATAGAGACATTAGATCTAGCTGGTCTGTCATAATATAATAGAGACATTAGATCTAGCTGGTCTGTCATAATATAATAGAGACATTAGATCTAGCTGGTCTGTCATTATATAATAGAGACATTAGATCTAGCTGGTCTGTCATAATGTAATAGAGACATTAGATCTAGCTGGTCTGTCATAATATAATAGAGACATTAGATCTAGCTGGTCTGTCATAATATAATAGAGACATTAGATCTAGCTGGTCTGTCATAATGTAATAGAGACATTAGATCTAGCTGGTCTGTCATTATATAATAGAGACATTAGATCTAGCTGGTCTGTCATAATGTAATAGAGACATTAGATCTAGCTGGTCTGTCATAATATAATAGAGACATTAGATCTAGCTGGTCTGTCATAATGTAATAGAGACATTAGATCTAGCTGGTCTGTCATAATATAATAGAGACATTAGATCTAGCTGGTCTGTCATAATGTAATAGAGACATTAGATCTAGCTGGTCTGTCATAATATAATAGAGACATTAGATCTAGCTGGTCTGTCATAATATAATAGAGACATTAGATCTAGCTGGTCTGTCATAATATAATAGAGACATTAGATCTAGCTGGTCTGTCATAATATAATAGAGACATTAGATCTAGCTGGTCTGTCATAATGTAATAGAGACATTAGATCTAGCTGGTCTGTCATAATGTAATAGAGACATTAGATCTAGCTGGTCTGTCATTATATAATAGAGACATTAGATCTAGCTGGTCTGTCATAATATAATAGAGACATTAGATCTAGCTGGTCTGTCATAATGTAATAGAGACATTAGATCTAGCTGGTCTGTCATAATATAATAGAGACATTAGATCTAGCTGGTCTGTCATTATATAATAGAGACATTAGATCTAGCTGGTCTGTCATAATATAATAGAGACATTAGATCTAGCTGGTCTGTCATAATATAATAGAGACATTAGATCTAGCTGGTCTGTCATAATGTAATAGAGACATTAGATCTAGCTGGTCTGTCATAATATAATAGAGACATTAGATCTAGCTGGTCTGTCATAATATAATAGAGACATTAGATCTAGCTGGTCTGTCATAATATAATAGAGACATTAGATCTAGCTGGTCTGTCATTATATAATAGAGACATTAGATCTAGCTGGTCTGTCATAATGTAATAGAGACATTAGATCTAGCTGGTCTGTCATTATATAATAGAGACATTAGATCTAGCTGGTCTGTCATAATGTAATAGAGACATTAGATCTAGCTGGTCTGTCATAATGTAATAGAGACATTAGATCTAGCTGGTCTGTCATTATATAATAGAGACATTAGATCTAGCTGGTCTGTCATAATATAATAGAGACATTAGATCTAGCTGGTCTGTCATAATATAATAGAGACATTAGATCTAGCTGGTCTGTCATTATATAATAGAGACATTAGATCTAGCTGGTCTGTCATAATGTAATAGAGACATTAGATCTAGCTGGTCTGTCATAATGTAATAGAGACATTAGATCTAGCTGGTCTGTCATTATATAATAGAGACATTAGATCTAGCTGGTCTGTCATAATGTAATAGAGACATTAGATCTAGCTGGTCTGTCATAATATAATAGAGACATTAGATCTAGCTGGTCTGTCATAATATAATAGAGACATTAGATCTAGCTGGTCTGTCATAATGTAATAGAGACATTAGATCTAGCTGGTCTGTCATAATATAATAGAGACATTAGATCTAGCTGGTCTGTCATAATATAATAGAGACATTAGATCTAGCTGGTCTGTCATAATATAATAGAGACATTAGATCTAGCTGGTCTGTCATAATATAATAGAGACATTAGATCTAGCTGGTCTGTCATAATATAATAGAGACATTAGATCTAGCTGGTCTGTCATAATGTAATAGAGACATTAGATCTAGCTGGTCTGTCATAATGTAATAGAGACATTAGATCTAGCTGGTCTGTCATTATATAATAGAGACATTAGATCTAGCTGGTCTGTCATAATGTAATAGAGACATTAGATCTAGCTGGTCTGTCATAATATAATAGAGACATTAGATCTAGCTGGTCTGTCATTATATAATAGAGACATTAGATCTAGCTGGTCTGTCATAATATAATAGAGACATTAGATCTAGCTGGTCTGTCATTATATAATAGAGACATTAGATCTAGCTGGTCTGTCATAATGTAATAGAGACAGTAGATCTAGCTGGTCTGTCATAATATAATAGAGACATTAGATCTAGCTGGTCTGTCATTATATAATAGAGACATTAGATCTAGCTGGTCTGTCATTATATAATAGAGACATTAGATCTAGCTGGTCTGTCATAATGTAATAGAGACATTAGATCTAGCTGGTCTGTCATAATATAATAGAGACATTAGATCTAGCTGGTCTGTCATTATATAATAGAGACATTAGATCTAGCTGGTCTGTCATAATATAATAGAGACATTAGATCTAGCTGGTCTGTCATAATGTAATAGAGACATTAGATCTAGCTGGTCTGTCATAATGTAATAGAGACATTAGATCTAGCTGGTCTGTCATAATATAATAGAGACATTAGATCTAGCTGGTCTGTCATAATGTAATAGAGACATTAGATCTAGCTGGTCTGTCATAATATAATAGAGACATTAGATCTAGCTGGTCTGTCATAATGTAATAGAGACATTAGATCTAGCTGGTCTGTCATAATATAATAGAGACATTAGATCTAGCTGGTCTGTCATAATGTAATAGAGACATTAGATCTAGCTGGTCTGTCATAATATAATAGAGACATTAGATCTAGCTGGTCTGTCATAATGTAATAGAGACATTAGATCTAGCTGGTCTGTCATAATATAATAGAGACAGTAGATCTAGCTGGTCTGTCATAATATAATAGAGACATTAGATCTAGCTGGTCTGTCATAATATAATAGAGACATTAGATCTAGCTGGTCTGTCATAATATAATAGAGACATTAGATCTAGCTGGTCTGTCATAATATAATAGAGACATTAGATCTAGCTGGTCTGTCATAATATAATAGAGACATTAGATCTAGCTGGTCTGTCATTATATAATAGAGACATTAGATCTAGCTGGTCTGTCATAATATAATAGAGACATTAGATCTAGCTGGTCTGTCATAATGTAATAGAGACATTAGATCTAGCTGGTCTGTCATTATATAATAGAGACAGTAGATCTAGCTGGTCTGTCATAATATAATAGAGACATTAGATCTAGCTGGTCTGTCATAATATAATAGAGACATTAGATCTAGCTGGTCTGTCATAATGTAATAGAGACATTAGATCTAGCTGGTCTGTCATTATATAATAGAGACAGTAGATCTAGCTGGCCTGTCATAACATAATAGAGACATGTAGATCTAGCTGGTCTGTCATAATATAATAGAGACATTAGATCTAGCTGGTCTGTCATAATATAATAGAGACAGTAGATCTAGCTGGTCTGTCATTATATAATAGAGACAGTAGATCTAGCTGGTCTGTCATAATATAATAGAGACATTAGATCTAGCTGGTCTGTCATAATGTAATAGAGACATTAGATCTAGCTGGTCTGTCATAATATAATAGAGACAGTAGATCTAGCTGGTCTGTCATTATATAATAGAGACAGTAGATCTAGCTGGTCTGTCATAATATAATAGAGACATTAGATCTAGCTGGTCTGTCATAATATAATAGAGACATTAGATCTAGCTGGTCTGTCATAATGTAATAGAGACAGTAGATCTAGCTGGTCTGTCATTATATAATAGAGACAGTAGATCTAGCTGGTCTGTCATAATATAATAGAGACATTAGATCTAGCTGGTCTGTCATAATATAATAGAGACATTAGATCTAGCTGGTCTGTCATTATATAATAGAGACAGTAGATCTAGCTGGTTTGTCATAATATAATAGAGACAGTAGATCTAGCTGGTCTGTCATAATGTAATAGAGACATTAGATCTAGCTGGTCTGTCATAATATAATAGAGACATTAGATCTA
>NW_027256880.1:532371-540805 GCF_045679555.1 Salvelinus alpinus
ATAATGTAATAGAGACATTCGATCTAGCTGGTCTGTCATAATGTAATAGAGACATTAGATCTAGCTGGTCTGTCATAATATAATAGAGACATTAGATCTAGCTGGTCTGTCATAATGTAATAGAGACATTAGATCTAGCTGGTCTGTCATAATATCTGGTCTGTCATAATAAAATAGAGACATTAGATCTAGCTGGTCTGTCATAATATAATAGAGACAGTATATCTAGCTGGTCTGTCATAATATAATAGAGACAGTAGATCTAGCTGGTCTGTCATAATATAATAGAGACAGTAGTATCTAGCTGGTCTGTCATAATATAATAGAGACATTAGATCTAGCTGGTCTGTCATAATATAATAGAGACAGTAGATCTAGCTGGTCTGTCATAATATAATAGAGACAGTAGATCTAGCTGGTCTGTCATAATGTAATAGAGACATTAGATCTAGCTGGTCTGTCATAATATAATAGAGGCAGTAGATCTAGCTGGTCTGTCATTATATAATAGAGACAGTAGATCTAGCTGGTCTGTCATAATATAATAGAGACATTAGATCTAGCTGGTCTGCCATAATGTAATAGAGACATTAGATCTAGCTGGTCTGTCATAATATAATAGAGACAGTATATCTAGCTGGACTATCATAATATAATAGAGACAGTAGATCTTGCTGGTCTGTCATAATATAATAGAGACATTAGATCTAGCTGGTCTGTCATAATGTAATAGAGACATTAGATCTAGCTGGTCTGTCATAATGTAATAGAGACATTAGATCTAGCTGGTCTGTCATAATATAATAGAGACAGTATATCTAGCTGGTCTGTCATAATAAAATAGAGACAGTAGATCTAGCTGGTCTGTCATAATATAATAGAGACATTAGATCTAGCTGGTCTGTCATAATATAATAGAGACATTAGATCTAGCTGGTCTGTCATAATATAATAGAGACAGTAGATCTAGCTGGTCTGTCATAATATAATAGAGACAGTAGATCTAGCTGGTCTGTCATAATATAATAGTGACATTAGATCTAGCTGGTCTGTCATAATATAATAGAGGCAGTAGATCTAGCTGGTCTGTCATTATATAATAGAGACAGTATATCTAGCTGGTCTGTCATAGTATAATAGAGACAGTAGATCTAGCTGGTCTGTCATAATGTAATAGAGACATTAGATCTAGCTGGTCTGTCATAATATAATAGAGACAGTATATCTAGCTGGTCTGTCATAATATAATAGAGACATGTAGATCTAGCTGGTCTGTCATAATATAATAGAGACAGTAGATCTAGCTGGTCTGTCATAATATAATAGAGACAGTAGATCTAGCTGGTCTGTCATAATATAATAGAGACATTAGATCTAGCTGGTCTGTCATAATATAATAGAGACATGTAGATCTAGCTGGTCTGTCATAATATAATAGAGACAGTAGATCTAGCTGGTCTGTCATAATATAATAGAGAACATGTAGTATCTAGCTGGTCTGTCATAATATAATCAGAGAGCAGTAGATCTAGCTGGTCTGTCATAATATAATAGAGACATTAGATCTAGCTGGTCTGTCATAATATAATAGAGGCAGTAGATCTAGCTGGTCTGTCATAATATAATAGAGACATTAGATCTAGCTGGTCTGTCATAATATAATAGAGACATTAGATCTAGCTGGTCTGTCATAATATAATAGAGACAGTAGATCTAGCTGGTCTGTCATAATATAATAGAGACAGTAGATCTAGCTGGTCTGTCATAATATAATAGAGACAGTAGATCTAGCTGGTCTGTCATAATATAATAGAGACATGTAGATCTAGCTGGTCTGTCATAATATAATAGAGACAGTAGATCTAGCTGGTCTGTCATAATATAATAGAGACAGTAGATCTAGCTGGTCTGTCATAATATAATAGAGACATTAGATCTAGCTGGTCTGTCATAATATAATAGAGACAGTATATCTAGCTGGTCTGTCATAATATAACAGAGACAGTAGATCTAGCTGGTCTGTCATAATATAATAGAGACATTAGATCTAGCTGGTCTGTCATAATATAATAGAGGCAGTAGATCTAGCTGGTCTGTCATAATATAATAGAGACAGTAGATCTAGCTGGTCTGTCATAATATAATAGAGACAGTAGATCTAGCTGGTCTGTCATAATATAATAGAGACATTAGATCTAGCTGGTCTGTCATACATATAATAGAGACATTAGATCTAGCTGGTCTGTCATAATATAATAGAGACAGTATATCTAGCTGGTCTGTCATAATATAATAGAGACAGTAGATCTAGCTGGTCTGTCATAATAAAATAGAGACATTAGATCTAGCTGGTCTGTCATAATATAATAGAGACAGTAGATCTAGCTGGTCTGTCATAATATAATAGAGACAGTAGATCTAGCTGGTCTGTCATAATATAATAGAGACATTAGATCTAGCTGGTCTGTCATAATATAATAGAGGCAGTAGATCTAGCTGGTCTGTCATAATATAATAGAGACAGTAGATCTAGCTGGTCTGTCATAATGTAATAGAGACATTAGATCTAGCTGGTCTGTCATAATATAATAGAGACAGTAGATCTAGCTGGTCTGTCATAATATAATAGAGACATTAGATCTAGCAGGTCTGTCATAATGTAATAGAGACATTAGATCTAGCTGGTCTGTCATAATATAATAGAGGCAGTAGATCTAGCTGGTCTGTCATAATATAATAGAGACAGTAGATCTAGCTGGTCTGTCATAATATAATAGAGACATTAGATCTAGCTGGTCTGCCATAATGTAATAGAGACATTAGATCTAGCTGGTCTGTCATAATATAATAGAGACAGTATATCTAGCTGGACTGTCATAATATAATAGAGACAGTAGATCTAGCTGGTCTGTCATAATATAATAGAGACATTAGATCTAGCTGGTCTGTCATAATGTAATAGAGACATTAGATCTAGCTGGTCTGTCATAATGTAATAGAGACATTAGATCTAGCTGGTCTGTCATAATATAATAGAGACAGTATATCTAGCTGGTCTGTCATAATAAAATAGAGACAGTAGATCTAGCTGGCCTGTCATAATATAATAGATACTGTAGATCTAGCTGGTCTGTCATAATATAATAGAGAAATTAGATCTAGCTGGTCTGTCATAATATAATAGAGACAGTATATCTAGCTGGTCTGTCATAATATAATAGAGACAGTAGATTTAGCTGTTCTGTCATAATATAATAGAGACATTAGATCTAGCTGGTCTGTCATAATATAATAGAGAAATTAGATCTAGCTGGTCTGTCATAATATAATAGAGACAGTATATCTAGCTGGTCTGTCATAATATAATAGAGACAGTAGATTTAGCTGGTCTGTCATAATATAATAGAGACATTAGATCTAGCTGGTCTGTCATAATATAATAGAGGCAGTAGATCTAGCTGGTCTGTCATTATATAATAGAGACAGTATATCTAGCTGGTCTGTCATAATATAATAGAGACAGTAGATCTAGCTGGTCTGTCATAATGTAATAGAGACATTAGATCTAGCTGGTCTGTCATAATATAATAGAGACATTAGATCTAGCTGGTCTGTCATAATGTAATAGAGACATTCGATCTAGCTGGTCTGTCATAATGTAATAGAGACATTAGATCTAGCTGGTCTGTCATAATATAATAGAGACAGTATATCTAGCTGGACTATCATAATATAATAGAGACAGTAGATCTTGCTGGTCTGTCATAATATAATTGAGACATTAGATCTAGCTGGTCTGTCATAATGTAATAGAGACATTAGATCTAGCTGGTCTGTCATAATGTAATAGAGACATTAGATCTAGCTGGTCTGTCATAATATAATAGAGACAGTATATCTAGCTGGTCTGTCATAATAAAATAGAGACAGTAGATCTAGCTGGCCTGTCATAATATAATAGATACTGTAGATCTACCTGGTCTGTCATAATATAATAGAGACATTAGATCTAGCTGGTCTGTCATAATATACTAGAGACAGTATATCTAGCTGGTCTGTCATAATATAATAGTGATTAGATCTAGCTGGTCTGTCATAATATATTAGAGGCAGTAGATCTAGCTTGTCTGTCATTATATAATAGAGACACTATATCTATCTGGTCTGTCATAGTATAATAGAGACAGTAGATCTAGCTGGTCTGTCATAATGTAATAGAGACATTAGATCTAGCTGGTCTGTCATAATATAATAGAGACAGTAGATCTAGCTGGTCTGTCATAATGTAATAGAGACATTAGATCTAGCTGGTCTGTCATAATATAATAGAGACAGTAGATCTAGCTGGCCTGTCATAATATAATATATACTGTAGATCAAGCTGGTCTGTCATAATATAATAGAGACATTAGATCTAGCTGGTCTGTCATAATATAATAGAGGCAGTAGATCTAGCTGGTCTGTCATTATATAACAGAGACAGTAGATCTAGCTGGTCTGTCATAATGTAATAGAGACAGTAGATCAAGCTGGTCTGTCATAATATAATAGAGACAGTATATCTAGCTGGTCTGTCATAATATAATAGAGACATTAGATCTAGCTGGTCTGTCATAATGTAATAGAGACATTAGATCTAGCTGGTCTGTCATAATATAATAGAGGCAGTAGATCTAGCTGGTCTGTCATTATATAATAGAGACAGTAGATCTAGCTGGTCTGTCATAATATAATAGAGACATTAGATCTAGCTGGTCTGTCATAATATAATAGAGACAGTATATCTAGCTGGTCTGTCATAATATAATAGAGACAGTAGATCTAGCTGGCCTGTCATAATATAATAGATACTGTAGATCTAGCTGGTCTGTCATAATATAATAGAGACATTAGATCTCGCTGGTCTGTCATAATATAATAGAGACAGTAGATCTAGCTGGCCTGTCAAAATATAATAGATACTGTAGATCTAGCTGGTCTGTCATAATATAATAGAGACAGTATATCTAGCTGGTCTGTCATAATATAATAGAGACAGTAGATCTAGCTGGTCTGTCATCATATAATAGAGACAGTAGATTTAGCTGGTCTGTCATAATATAATAGAGACATTAGATCTAGCTGGTCTGTCATAATATAATAGAGACAGTATATCTAGCTGGTCTGTCATAATATAATAGAGACAGTAGATCTAGCTGGTCTGTCATAATATAATAGAGACAGTATATCTAGCTGGTCTGTCATAATATAATAGAGACAGTAGATCTAGCTGGTCTGTCATAATATAATAGAGACATTAGATCTAGCTGGTCTGTCATAATATAATAGAGACAGTATATCTAGCTGGTCTGTCATAATATAACAGAGACAGTAGATCTAGCTGTTCTGTCATAATATAATAGAGAAATTAGATCTAGCTGGTCTGTCATAATATAATAGAGGCAGTAGATCTAGCTGGTCTGTCATTATATAATAGAGACAGTATATCTAGCTGGTCTGTCATAATATAATAGAGACAGTAGATCTAGCTGGCCTGTCATAATATAAAAGAGACATTAGATCTAGCTGGTCTGCCATAATGTAATAGAGACATTAGATCTAGCTGGTCTGTCATAATATAATAGAGACAGTATATCTAGCTGGTCTGTCATAATATAATAGAGACAGTATATCTAGCTGGTCTGTCATAATATAATAGAGACAGTAGATCTAGCTGGCCTGTCATAATATAATAGAGACATTAGATCTAACTGGTCTGCCATAATGTAATAGAGACATTAGATCTAGCTGGCCTGTCATAATATAATAGATACTGTAGATCTAGCTGGTCTGTCATAATATAATAGAGACAGTATATCTAGCTGGTCTGTCATAATATAATAGAGACATTAGATATAGCTGGTATGTCATAATGTAATAGAGACATTAGATCTAGCTGGTCTGTCATTATATAATTGAGACAGTATATCTAGCTTGTCTGTCATAATATAATAGAGACAGTAGATCTAGCTGGCCTGTCATAATATAATAGAGACATTAGATCAAGCTGGTCTGCCATAATGTAATAGAGACATTAGATCTAGCTGGTCTGTCATAATATAATAGAGACAGTATATCTAGCTGGTCTGTCATAATATAATAGAGACAGTATATCTAGCTTCTCTGTCATAATATAATAGAGACAGTAGATCTAGCTGGCCTGTCATAATATAATAGAGACATTAGATCTAGCTGGTCTGCCATAATGTAATAGAGACATTAGATCTAGCTGGTCTGTCATAATATAATAGAGACAGTAGATCGAGCTGGTCTGTCATAATATAATAGAGACAGTATATCTAGCTGGTCTGTCATAATATAATATAGACAGTAGATCTAGCTGGCCTGTCATAATATAATAGATACTGTAGATCTAGCTAGTCTGTCATAATATAATAGAGATAATTAGATCTAGCTGGTCTGTCATAATGTAATAGAGACATTAGATCTAGCTGGTCTGTCATAATATAATAGAGACAGTAGATCTAGCTTGTCTGTCATAATGTAATAGAGACATTAGATCTAGCTGGTCTGTCATAATATAATAGAGACAGTATTTCTAGCTGGTCTGTCATAATATAATAGAGACAGTAGATCTAGCTGGCCTGTCATAATATAATAGATACTGTAGATCTAGCTGGTCTGTCAAAATATAATAGAGACATTAGATCTCGCTGGTCTGTCATAATATAATAGAGACAGTAGATCTAGCTGGCCTGTCAAAATATAATAGATACTGTAGATCTAGCTGGTCTGTCATAATATAATAGAGACAGTATATCTAGCTGGTCTGTCATAATATAATACAGACAGTAGATCTAGCTGGTCTGTCATAATATAATAGAGACATTAGATCTAGCTGGTCTTTCATAATATAATAGAGACAGTAGATCTAGCTGGTCTGTCATAATATAATAGAGAAATTAGATCTAGCTGGTCTGTCATAATATAATAGAGGCAGTAGATCTAGCTGGTCTGTCATAATATAATAGAGACAGTATATCTAGCTGGTCTGTCATAATATAATAGAGACAGTAGATCTAGCTGGCCTGTCATAATATAAAAGAGACATTAGATCTAGCTGATCTGCCATAATGTAATAGAGACATTAGATCTAGCTGGTCTGTCATAATATAATAGAGACAGTATATCTAGCTGGTCTGTCATAATATAATAAAGACAGTATATCTAGCTGGTCTGTCATAATATAATAGAGACAGTAGATCTAGCTGGCCTGTCATAATATAATAGAGACATTAGATCTAGCTGGTCTGCCATAATGTAATATAGACATTAGATCTAGCTGGCCTGTCGTAATATAATAGATACTGTAGATCTAGCTGGTCTGTCATAATAAAATAGAGACATTAGATCTAGCTGGTCTGTCATAATATAATAGAGACAGTATATCTAGCTGGTCTGTCATAATATAATGAGACAGTAGATCTAGCTGGTCTGTCATAATGTAATAGAGACATTAGATCTAGCTGGTCTGTCATAATATAATAGAGACAGTATATCTAGCTGGTCTGTCATAATATAATATAGACAGTATATCTAGCTGGTCTGTCATAATATAATAGAGACATTAGATCTAGCTGGTCTGTCATAATATAATAGAGACAGTATATCTAGCTGGTCTGTCATAATATAATAAAGACATTAGATCTAGCTGGTCTGTCATAATATAATAGAGGCAGTAGATCTAGCTGGTCTGTCATTATATAATTGAGACAGTATATCTAGCTGGTCTGTCATAATATAATAGAGACAGTAGATCTAGCTGGCCTGTCATAATATAATAGAGACATTAGATCTAGCTGGTCTGCCATAATGTAATAGAGACATTATATCTAGCTGGTCTGTCATAATATAATAGAGACAGTATATCTAGCTGGTCTGTCATAATATAATAGAGACAGTATATCTAGCTTCTCTGTCATAATATAATAGAGACAGTATATCTAGCTGGCCTGTCATAATATAATAGAGACATTAGATCTAGCTGGTCTGCCATAATGTAATAGAGACATTAGATCTAGCTGGTCTGTCATAATATAATAGAGACAGTAGATCGAGCTGGTCTGTCATAATATAATAGAGACAGTATATCTAGCTGGTCTGTCATAATATAATAGAGACAGTAGATCTAGCTGGCCTGTCATAATATAATAGATACTGTAGATCTAGCTAGTCTGTCATAATATAATAGAGATAATTAGATCTAGCTGGTCTGTCATAATGTAATAGAGACATTAGATCTAGCTGGTCTGTCATAATATAATAGAGACAGTAGATCTAGCTTGTCTGTCATAATGTAATAGAGACATTAGATCTAGCTGGTCTGTCATAATATAATAGAGACAGTAGATCTAGCTGGTCTGTCATAATATAA
>NW_027256880.1:540905-545227 GCF_045679555.1 Salvelinus alpinus
GCTGGTCTGTCATAATATAATAGAGACAGTATATCTAGCTGGTCTGTCATAATATAATAGAGACAGTATATCTAGCTTCTCTGTCATAATATAATAGAGACAGTAGATCTAGCTGGCCTGTCATAATATAATAGAGACATTAGATCTAGCTGGTCTGCCATAATGTAATAGAGACATTAGATCTAGCTGGTCTGTCATAATATAATAGAGACAGTAGATCGAGCTGGTCTGTCATAATATAATAGAGACAGTATATCTAGCTGGTCTGTCATAATATAATAGAGACAGTAGATCTAGCTGGCCTGTCATAATATAATAGATACTGTAGATCTAGCTAGTCTGTCATAATATAATAGAGATAATTAGATCTAGCTGGTCTGTCATAATGTAATAGAGACATTAGATCTAGCTGGTCTGTCATAATATAATAGAGACAGTAGATCTAGCTGGTCTGTCATAATGTAATAGAGACATTAGATCTAGCTGGTCTGTCATAATATAATAGAGACAGTAGATCTAGCTGGCCTGTCATAATATAATAGATACTGTAGATCTAGCTGGTCTGTCAAAATATAATAGAGACATTAGAACTCACTGGTCTGTCATAATATAATAGAGACAGTAGATCTAGCTGGCCTGTCAAAATATAATAGATACTGTAGATCTAGCTGGTCTGTCATAATATAATAGAGACAGTATATCTAGCTGGTCTGTCATAATATAATACAGACAGTAGATCTAGCTGGTCTGTCATAATATAATAGAGACATTAGATCTAGCTGGTCTGTCATAATATAATAGAGGCAGTAGATCTAGCTGGTCTGTCATTATATAATAGAGACAGTATATCTAGCTGGTCTGTCATAATATAATAGAGACAGTAGATCTAGCTGGCCTGTCATAATATAAAAGAGACACTAGATCTAGCTGGTCTGCCATAATGTAATAGAGACATTAGATCTAGCTGGTCTGTCATAATATAATAGAGACAGTATATCTAGCTGGTCTGTCATAATATAATAGAGACAGTATATCTAGCTGGTCTGTCATAATATAATAGAGACAGTAGATCTAGCTGGGCTGTCATAATATAATAGAGACATTAGATCTAACTGGTCTGCCATAATGTAATAGAGACATTAGATCTAGCTGGCCTGTCATAATATAATAGATACTGTAGATCTAGCTGGTCTGTCATAATAAAATAGAGACATTAGATCTAGATGGTCTGTCATAATATAATAGAGACAGTAGATCGAGCTGGTCTGTCATAATATAATAGAGACAGTATATCTAGCTGGTCTGTCATAATATAATAGAGACAGTAGATTTAGCTGGTCTGTCATAATGTAATAGAGACATTAGATCTAGCTGGTCTGTCATAATATAATAGAGACAGTAGATCTAGCTGGTCTGTCATAATATAATAGAGACAGTAGATCTAGCTGGTCTGTCATAATATAATAGAGAAATTAGATCTAGCTGGTCTGTCATAATATAATAGAGGCAGTAGATCTAGCTGGTCTGTCATAATATAATAGAGACATTAGATCTAGCTGGTCTGTCATATTATAATAGAGGCAGTAGATCTAGCTGGTCTGTCATTATATAATAGAGACAGTATATCTAGCTGGTCTGTCATAATATAATAGAGACATTAGATCTAGCTGGTCTGTCATAATATAATAGAGACAGTAGATCTAGCTGGTCTGTCATAATATAATAGAGACAGTATATCTAGCTGGTCTGTCATAATATAATAGAGACTGTAGATCTAGCTGGTCTGTCATAATATAATAGAGACATTAGATCTCGCTGGTCTGTCATAATATAATAGAGACAGTAGATCTTGCTGGCCTGTCAAAATATAATAGATACTGTAGATCTAGCAGGTCTGTCATAATATAATAGAGACATTAGATCTAGCTGGTCTGTCATAATATAATAGAGACAGTATATCTAGCTGGTCTGTCATAATATAACAGAGACAGTAGATCTAGCTGGTCTGTCATAATATAATAGAGAAATTAGATCTAGCTGGTCTGTCATAATATAATAGAGGCAGTAGATCTAGCTGGTCTGTCATTATATAATAGAGACAGTATATCTAGCTGGTCTGTCATAATATAATAGAGACAGTAGATCTAGCTGGCCTGCCATAATGTAATAGAGACATTAGATCTAGCTGGTCTGTCATTATATAATAGAGACAGTATATCTAGATGGTCTGTCATAATATAATAGAGACAGTATATCTAGCTGGTCTGTCATAATATAATAGAGACAGTATATCTAGCTGGTCTGTCTTAATATAATAGAGACAGTAGATCTAGCTGGCCTGTCATAATATAATAGAGACATTAGATCTAACTGGTCTGCCATAATGTAATAGAGACATTAGATCTAGCTGGCCTGTCATAATATAATAGATACTGTAGATCTAGCTGGTCTGTCATAATAAAATAGAGACATTAGATCTAGATGGCCTGTCATAATATATTAGAGACAGAATATCTAGCTGGTCTGTCATAATATAATAGAGACATTAGATCTAGCTGGTCTGTCATAATGTAATAGAGACAGTATATCTAGCTTGTCTGTCATAATATAATAGAGACAGTAGATCTAGCTGGCCTGTCATAATATAATAGAGACATTAGATCTAGCTGGTCTGCCATAATGTAATAGAGACATTAGATCTAGCTGGTCTGTCATAATATAATAGAGACAGTAGATCTAGCTGGTCTGTCATAATATAATAGAGACAGTATATCTAGCTGGTCTGTCATAATATAATAGAGACATTTGATCTAGCTGGTCTGTCATAATATAATAGAGGCAGTAGATCTAGCTGGTCTGTCATAATATAATAGAGACAGTAGATCTAGCTGGTCTGTCATAATATAATAGAGACAGTATATCTAGCTGGTCTGTCATAATATAATAGAGACAGTATATCTAGCTGGTCTGTCATAATATAATAGAGACAGTAGATCTAGCTGGCCTGTCATAATATAATAGAGACATTAGATCTAGCTGGTCTGCCATAATGTAATAGAGACATTAGATCTAGCTGGTCTGTCATAATATAATAGAGACAGTAGATATAGCTGGTCTGTCATAATATAATAGAGACAGTATATCTAGCTGGTCTGTCATAATATAATAGAGACAGTATATATAGCTGGTCTGTCATAATATAATAGAGACAGTAGATCTAGCTCGTCTGTCATAATATAATAGAGACATTAGATCTAGCTGGTCTGTCATATTATAATAGAGGCAGTAGATCTAGCTGGTCTGTCATTATATAATAGAGACAGTATATCTAGCTGGTCTGTCATAATATAATAGAGACATTAGATCTAGCTGGTCTGTCATATTA
The DNA here is from genome assembly GCF_045679555.1 of Salvelinus alpinus. Classification (NCBI taxonomy): domain Eukaryota; kingdom Metazoa; phylum Chordata; class Actinopteri; order Salmoniformes; family Salmonidae; genus Salvelinus; species Salvelinus alpinus. The sequence continues at coordinate 544,291 of NW_027256880.1, forward strand.
TAATAGAGGCAGTAGATCTAGCTGGTCTGTCATTATATAATAGAGACAGTATATCTAGCTGGTCTGTCATAATATAATAGAGACAGTAGATCTAGCTGGTCTGTCATAATATAATAGAGACATTAGATCTAGCTGGTCTGTCATAATATAATAGAGACAGTATATCTAGCTGGTCTGTCATAATATAACAGAGACAGTAGATCTAGCTGGTCTGTCATAATATAATAGAGAAATTAGATCTAGCTGGTCTGTCATAATATAATAGAGGCAGTAGATCTAGCTGGTCTGTCATAATATAATAGAGACATTAGATCTAGCTGGTCTGTCATATTATAATAGAGGCAGTAGATCTAGCTGGTCTGTCATTATATAATAGAGACAGTATATCTAGCTGGTCTGTCATAATATAATAGAGACATTAGATCTCGCTGGTCTGTCATAATATAATAGAGACAGTAGATCTTGCTGGCCTGTCAAAATATAATAGATACTGTAGATCTAGCAGTGTCTGTCATAATATAATAGAGACAGTATATCTAGCTGGTCTGTCATAATATAATAGAGACAGTAGATCTAGCTGGTCTGTCATAATATAATAGAGACATTAGATCTAGCTGGTCTGTCATAATATAATAGAGACAGTATATCTAGCTGGTCTGTCATAATATAACAGAGACAGTAGATCTAGCTGGTCTGTCATAATATAATAGAGAAATTAGATCTAGCTGGTCTGTCATAATATAATAGAGGCAGTAGATCTAGCTGGTCTGTCATAATATAATAGAGACATTAGATCTAGCTGGTCTGTCATATTATAATAGAGGCAGTAGATCTAGCTGGTCTGTCATTATATAATAGAGACAGTATATCTAGCTGGTCTGTCATAATATAATAGAGACATTAGATCTAGCTGGTCTGTCATAATATAATAGAGACA
>NW_027256880.1:545327-547726 GCF_045679555.1 Salvelinus alpinus
AGATCTACTGTCTCTATTATATTATGACAGACCAGCGAGATCTAATGTCTCTATTATATTATGACAGACCAGCTAGATCTACAGTCTCTATTATATTATGACAGACCAGCTAGATATACTGTCTCTATTATATAATGACAGACCAGCTAGATCTACTGCCTCTATTATAATATGACAGACCAGCTAGATCTAATGTCTCTATTATATTATGACAGACCAGCTAGATATACTGTCTCTATTATATAATGACAGACCAGCTAGATCTACTGCCTCTATTATAATATGACAGACCAGCTAGATCTAATGTCTCTATTATATTATGACAGACGAGCTAGATCTACTGTCTCTATTATATTATGACAGACCAGCTATATATACTGTCTCTATTATATTATGACAGACCAGCTAGATATACTGTCTCTATTATATTATGACAGACCAGCTATATCTACTGTCTCTATTATATAATGACAGACCAGCTAGATCTAATGTCTCTATTACATTATGGCAGACCAGCTAGATCTAATGTCTCTATTATATTATGACAGGCCAGCTAGATCTACTGTCTCTATTATATTATGACAGACAAGCTAGATATACTGTCTCTATTACATTATGACAGACCAGCTAGATCTAATGTCTCTATTATATTATGACAGACCAGCTAGATATTCTGTCTCTAATATATTATGACAGGCCATCTAGATCTAATGTCTCTATTTTATTATGACAGACCAGCTAGATCTACAGTATCTATTATATTATGACAGGCCAGCTAGATCTAATGTCTCTATTACATTATGGCAGACCAGTTAGATCTAATGTCTCTATTATATTATGACAGGCCAGCTAGATCTACTGTCTCTATTATATTAAGACAGACCAGCTAGATATACTGTCTCTATTATATTATGACAGACCAGCTAGATATACTGTCTCTATTATATTATGACAGACCAGCTAGATATACTGTCTCTATTATATAATGACAGACCAGCTAGATCTAATGTCTCTATTACATTATGGCAGGCCAGCTAGATCTACTGTCTCTATTATATTATGACAGACCAGCTAGATATACTGTCTCTATTATATAATGACAGACCAGCTAGATCTACTGCCTCTATTATATTATGACAGACCAGCTAGATCTAATTTCTCTATTATATTATGACAGACCAGCTAGATCTACTGTCTCTGTTATATTATGACAGACCAGCTAGATATACTGTCTCTATTATATTATGACAGACCAGCTAGATCTAATGTCTCTATTATATTATGACAGACCTGCTAGATCTACAGTATCTATTATATTTTGACAGGCCAGCAAGATCTACTGTCTCTATTATATTATGACAGACCAGCGAGATCTAATGTCTCTATTATATTATGACAGACCAGCTAGATCTACAGTCTCTATTATATTATGACAGACCAGCTAGATATACTGTCTCTATTATATAATGACAGACCAGCTAGATCTACTGCCTCTATTATAATATGACAGACCAGCTAGATCTAATGTCTCTATTATATTATGACAGACCAGCTAGATATACTGTCTCTATTATATAATGACAGACCAGCTAGATCTACTGCCTCTATTATAATATGACAGACCAGCTAGATCTAATGTCTCTATTATATTATGACAGACCAGCTAGATCTACTGCCTCTATTATATTATGACAGACCAGCTAGATCTAATTTCTCTATTATATTATGACAGACCAGCTAGATCTACTGTCTCTGTTATATTATGACAGACCAGCTAGATATACTGTCTCTATTATATTATGACAGACCAGCTAGATCTAATGTCTCTATTATATTATGACAGACCAGCTAGATCTACTGTCTCTATTATATTATGACAGACCAGCTAGATATACTGTCTCTATTATATTATGACAGACACTGCTAGATCTACAGTATCTATTATATTTTGACAGGCCAGCAAGATCTACTGTCTCTATTATATTATGACAGACCAGCGAGATCTAATGTCTCTATTATATTATGACAGACCAGCTAGATCTACAGTCTCTATTATATTATGACAGACCAGCTAGATATACTGTCTCTATTATATAATGACAGACCAGCTAGATCTACTGCCTCTATTATAATATGACAGACCAGCTAGATCTAATGTCTCTATTATATTATGACAGACCAGCTAGATATACTGTCTCTATTATATAATGACAGACCAGCTAGATCTACTGCCTCTATTATAATATGACAGACCAGCTAGATCTAATGTCTCTATTATATTATGACAGACCAGCTAGATCTAATGTCTCTATTATATTATGACAGACCAGCTAGATCTACTGTCTCTATTATATTATGACAGACCAGCTAGATCTAATGTCTCTATTATATTATGACAG
>NW_027256880.1:547826-552894 GCF_045679555.1 Salvelinus alpinus
ACTGTCTCTATTATATTATGACAGACCAGCTAGATATACTGTCTCAATTATATAATGACAGACCAGCTAGATCTACTGCTTCTATTATATTATGACAGACCAGCTAGATCTAATGTCTCTATTATATTATGACAGACCAGCTAGATATACTCTCTCTATTATATTATGACAGACCAGCTAGATCTAATGTCTCTATTATATTATGACAGACCAGCTAGATCTACTGTCTCTATTATATTATGACAGACCAGCTAGATATACTGTCTCTATTATATTATGACAGACCAGCTAGATCTAATGTCTCTATTACATTATGACAGACCAGCTAGATCTACTGTCTCTATTATATTATGACAGACCAGCTAGATATACTGTCTCTATTATATTATGACAGACCAGCTAGATCTAATGTCTCTATTTTATTATGACAGACCAGCTAGATCTACAGTATCTATTATATTATGACAGGCCAGCTAGATCTAATGTCTCTATTACATTATGGCAGACCAGCTAGATCTAATGTATCTATTATATTATGACAGTCCAGCTAGATCTACTGTCTCTATTATATTATGACAGACCAGCTAGATATACTGTCTCTATTATATTATGACATACCAGCTAGATATACTGTCTCTATTATATTATGACAGACCAGCTAGATCTAATGTCTCTATTACTTTATGGCAGACCAGCTAGATCTAATGTCTCTTTTATATTATGACAGGCCATCTAGATCTACTGTCTCTATTATATTATGACAGACCAGCTAGATATACTGTCTCTATTATATAATGACAGACCAGCTAGATCTAATTTCTCTATTATATTATGACAGACCAGCTAGATCTACTGTCTCTGTTATATTATGACAGACCAGCTAGATATACTGTCTCTATTATATTATGACAGACCAGCTAAATCTAATGTCTCTATTATATTATGACAGACCAGCTAGATCTACTGTCTCTATTATATTATGACAGACCAGCTAGATATACTGTCTCTATTATATTATGACAGACCAGCTAGATCTACAGTATCTATTATATTTTGAAAGGCCAGCTAGATCTACTGTCTCTATTATATTATGACAGACCAGCGAGATCTATTGTCTCTATTATATTATGACAGACCAGCTAGATCTACAGTATCTATTATATTATGACAGGCCAGCTAGATCTACTGTCTCTATTATATTATGACAGACCAGCTAGATATACTGTCTCTATTATATTATGACAGACCAGCTAGATCTATGTCTCTATTACATTATGACAGACCAGCTAGATCTACTGTCTCTATTATATTATGACAGACCAGATAGATCTAATGTCTCTATTACATTATGACAGACCAGCTAGATCTAATTATCTCTATTATATTATGACAGACTAGCTAGATCTACAGTATCTATTATATTATGACAGGCCAGCTAGATCTACTGTCTCTATTATATTATGACAGACCAGCTAGATATACTGTCTCTATTATATTATGACAGACCAGCTCGATCTACTGTCTCTATTATATTATGACAGACCAGCTAGATCTAATGTCTCTATTACATTATGGCAGACCAGCTAGATCTAATGTCTCTATTATATTATGACAGGCCAGCTAGATCTACTGTCTCTATTATATTATGACAGAGAACCTATATATACTCTCTCTATTATATTATGACAGACCAGCTAGATATACTGTCTCTATTATATTATGACAGACCAGCTAGATCTACTGTCTCTATTATATTATGGCAGACCAGCTAGATCTAATGTCTCTATTATATTATGACAGGCCAGCTAGATCTACTGTCTCTATTATATTATGACAGACCAGCTAGATATACTGTCTCAATTATATAATGACAGACCAGCTAGATCTACTGCCTCTATTATATTATGACAGACCAGCTAGATCTAATGTCTCTATTATATTATGACAGACAAGCTAGATATACTGTCTCTATTATATTATGACAGACCAGCTAGATCTAATGTCTCTATTATATTATGACAGACCAGCTAGATATACTGTCTCTATTATATTATGACAGACCAGCTAGATCTACTGTCTCTATTATATTATGACAGACCAGCTAGATATACTGTCTCTATTATATTATGACAGACCAGCTAGATCTACAGTATCTATTATATTTTGAAAGGCCAGCTAGATCTACTGTCTCTATTATATTATGACAGACCAGCGAGATCTAATGTCTCTATTATATTATGACAGACCAGCTAGATCTACAGTATCTATTATATTATGACAGGCCAGCTAGATCTACTGTCTCTATTATATTATGACAGACCAGCTAGATATACTGTCTCTATTATATTATGACAGACCAGCTAGATCTATGTCTCTATTACATTATGACAGACCAGCTAGATCTACTGTCTCTATTATATTATGACAGACCAGATAGATCTAATGTCTCTATTACATTATGACAGACCAGCTAGATCTAATTATCTCTATTATATTATGACAGACTAGCTAGATCTACAGTATCTATTATATTATGACAGGCCAGCTAGATCTACTGTCTCTATTATATTATGACAGACCAGCTAGATATACTGTCTCTATTATATTATGACAGACCAGCTCGATCTACTGTCTCTATTATATTATGACAGACCAGCTAGATCTAATGTCTCTATTACATTATGGCAGGCCAGCTAGATCTAATGTCTCTATTATATTATGACAGGCCAGCTAGATCTACTGTCTCTATTATATTATGACAGAGAACCTATATATACTGTCTCTATTATATTATGACAGACCAGCTAGATATACTGTCTCTATTATATTATGACAGACCAGCTAGATCTAATGTCTCTATTACATTATGGCAGACCAGCTAGATCTAATGTCTCTATTATATTATGACAGGCCAGCTAGATCTACTGTCTCTATTATATAATGACAGACCAGCTAGATATACTGTCTCAATTATATAATGACAGACCAGCTAGATCTACTGCCTCTATTATATTATGACAGACCAGCTAGATCTAATGTCTCTATTATATTATGACAGACAAGCTAGATATACTGTCTCTATTATATTATGACAGACCAGCTAGATCTAATGTCTCTATTATATTATGACAGACCAGCTAGATATACTGTCTCTATTATATTATGACAGACCAGCTAGATCTACTGTCTCTATTATATTATGACAGACCAGCTAGATCTAATGTCTCTATTACATTATGACAGACCAGCTAGATCTACTGTCTCATTATATTATGACAGACCAGCTAGATATACTGTCTCTATTATATTATGACAGACCAGCTAGATCTAATGTCTCTATTTTATTATGACAGACCAGCTAGATCTACAGTATCTATTATATTATGACAGGCCAGCTAGATCTAATGTCTCTATTACATTATGGCAGACCAGCTAGATCTAATTTCTCTATTATATTATGACATACCAGCTAGATATACTATCTCTATTATATTATGACAGACCAGCTAGATATACTGTCTCTATTATATTATGACAGACCAGCTAGATCTAATGTCTCTATTACATTATGACAGACCAGCTAGATCTAATTTCTCTATTATATTATGACATACCAGCTAGATATACTATCTCTATTATATTATGACAGACCAGTTAGATCTAATGTCTCTATTTTATTATGACAGACCAAGCAACTTTACAGTATCAATTATATTATGACAGACCAGCTAGATCTAATGTCTCTATTACATTATGACAGACCAGCTAGATCTAATTATCTCTATTATATTATGACAGACTAGCTAGATCTACAGTATCTATTATATTATGACAGGCCAGGTAGATCTACTGTCTCTATTATATTATGACAGACCAGCTAGATATACTTTCTCTATTATATTATGACAGACCAGCTCGATCTACTGTCTCTATTATATTATGACAGACCAGCTAGATCTAATGTCTCTATTACATTATGGCAGACCAGCTAGATCTAATGTCTCTATTATATTATGAAAGACCAGCTAGATATACTGTCTCTATTATATTATGACAGACCAGCTAGATCTAATGTCTCTATTACATTATGACAGACCAGCTAGATCTACTGTCTCTATTATATTATGACAGACCAGCTAGATATACTGTCTCTATTATATTATGACAGACCAGCTCGATCTAATGTCTCTATTATATTATGACAGGCCAGCTAGATCTACTGTCTCTATTATATTATGACAGAGAAGCTAGATATACTGTCTCTATTATATTATGACAGACCAGCTAGATATACTGTCTCTATTATATTATGACAGACCAGCTAGATATACTGTCTCTATTACATTATGACAGACCAGCTAGATCTACTGTCTCTATTATATTATGACAGACCAGCTAGATCTAATGTCTCTATTACATTATGACAGACCAGCTAGATCTAATTATCTCCATTATATTATGACAGACTAGCTAGATCTACAGTATCTATTATATTATGACAGGCCAGCTAGATCTACTGTCTCTATTATATTATGACAGACCAGCTAGATATACTGTCTCTATTATATTATGACAGACCAGCTCGATCTACTGTCTCTATTATATTATGACAGACCAGCTAGATCTAATGTCTCTATTACATTATGGCAGACCAGCTAGATCTAATGTCTCTATTATATTATTACAGGCCAGCTAGATCTACTGTCTCTATTATATTATGACAGACCAGCTAGATATACTGTCTCTATTATATTATGACAGACCAGCTAGATATACTGTCTCTATTATATTATGACAGACCAGCTAGATCTAATGTCTCTATTACATTATGACAGACCAGCTAGATCTACTGTCTCTATTATATTATGACAGACCAGCTAGATATACTGTCTCTATTATATTATGACAGACCAGCTAGATCTAATGTCTCTATTTTATTATGACAGACCAGCTAGATCTACAGTATCTATTATATTATGACAGGCCAGCTAGATCTACTGTCTCTATTACATTATGACAGACCAGCTAGATCTAATGTCTCTATTATATTATGACAGGCCAGCTAGAT
>NW_027256880.1:552994-555491 GCF_045679555.1 Salvelinus alpinus
ATCTACTGTCTCTATTATATTATGACAGACCAGCTAGATCTAATGGCTCTATTACATTATGACAGACCAGCTAGATCTAATTATCTCTATTATATTATGACAGACTAGCTAGATCTACAGTATCTATTATATTATGACAGGCCAGCTAGATCTACTGTCTCTATTATATTATGACAGACCAGCTAGATATACTGTCTCTATTATATTATGACAGACCAGCTCGATCTAATGTCTCTATTATATTATGACAGGCCAGCTAGATCTACTGTCTCTATTATATTATGACAGAGAAGCTAGATATACTGTCTCTATTATATTATGACAGACCAGCTAGATATACTGTCTCTATTATATTATGACAGACCAGCTAGATCTAATGTCTCTATTACATTATGGCAGACCAGCTAGATCTAATGTCTCTATTATATTATGACAGGCCAGCTAGATCTACTGTCTCTATTATATTATGACAGACCAGCTAGATATACTGTCTCAATTATATAATGACAGACTAGCTAGATCTACTGCCTCTATTATATTATGACAGACCAGCTAGATCTAATGTCTTTATTATATTATGACAGACCAGCTAGATATACTGTCTCTATTATATTATGACAGACCAGCTAGATCTAATGTCTCTATTACATTATGACAGACCAGCTAGATCTAATTTCTCTATTATATTATGACATACCAGCTAGATATACTATCTCTATTATATTATGACAGACCAGTTAGATCTAATGTCTCTATTTTATTATGACAGACCAAGCAACTTTACAGTATCAATTATATTATGACAGACCAGCTAGATCTAATGTCTCTATTACATTATGACAGACCAGCTAGATCTAATTATCTCTATTATATTATGACAGACTAGCTAGATCTACAGTATCTATTATATTATGACAGGCCAGCTAGATCTACTGTCTCTATTATATTATGACAGACCAGCTAGATATACTTTCTCTATTATATTATGACAGACCAGCTCGATCTACTGTCTCTATTATATTATGACAGACCAGCTAGATCTAATGTCTCTATTACATTATGGCAGACCAGCTAGATCTAATGTCTCTATTACATTATGACAGACCAGCTAGATCTAATTTCTCTATTATATTATGACATACCAGCTAGATATACTATCTCTATTATATTATGACAGACCAGTTAGATCTAATGTCTCTATTTTATTATGACAGACCAAGCAACTTTACAGTATCAATTATATTATGACAGACCAGCTAGATCTAATGTCTCTATTACATTATGACAGACCAGCTAGATCTAATTATCTCTATTATATTATGACAGACTAGCTAGATCTACAGTATCTATTATATTATGACAGGCCAGCTAGATCTACTGTCTCTATTATATTATGACAGACCAGCTAGATATACTTTCTCTATTATATTATGACAGACCAGCTCGATCTACTGTCTCTATTATATTATGACAGACCAGCTAGATCTAATGTCTCTATTACATTATGGCAGACCAGCTAGATCTAATGTCTCTATTACATTATGACAGACCAGCTAGATCTACTGTCTCTATTATATTATGACAGACCAGCTAGATATACTGTCTCTATTATATTATGACAGACCAAGCTAGATATACTGTCTCTATTATATTATGACAGACCAGCTAGATCTAATGTCTCTATTACATTATGGCAGACCAGCTAGATCTAATGTCTCTTTTATATTATGACAGGCCAGCTAGATCTACTGTCTCTATTATATTGTGACAGACCAGCTAGATATACTGTCTCTATTATATAATGACAGACCAGCTAGATCTACTGCCTCTATTATATTATGACAGACCAGCTAGATCTAATTTCTCTATTATATTATGACAGACCAGCTAGATATACTATCTCTATTATATTATGACAGACCAGTTAGATCTAATGTCTCTATTTTATAATGACAGACCAAGCAAATTTACAGTATCAATTATATTATGACAGACCAGCTAGATCTAATGTCTCTATTACATTATGACAGACCAGCTAGATCTAATGTCTCTATTACATTATGGCAGACAAGCTAGATCTAATGTCTCTATTATATTATGACAGGCCAGCTAGATCTACTGTCTCTATTATATTATGACAGACCAGCTAGATCTACTGTCTCTATTATATTATGACAGACCAGCTAGATATACTGTCTCTATTATATTATGACAGACCAGCTAGATCTAATGTCTCTATTTTATTATGACAGACCAGCTAGATCTACAGTATCTATTATATTATGACAGGCCAGCTAGATCTAATGTCTCTATTACATTATGGCAGACCAGCTAGATCTAATGTCTCTATTATATTATGACAGGCCAGCTAGATCTACTGTCTCTATTATATTATGACAGACCAGCTAGATATACTGTCTCTATTATATTATGACAGACCAGCTAGATATACTGTCTCTATTATATTATGACAGACCAGCTAGATCTAATGTCTCTA
>NW_027256880.1:555591-557521 GCF_045679555.1 Salvelinus alpinus
TAGCTAGATCTACAGTATCTATTATATTATGACAGGCCAGCTAGATCTACTGTCTCTATTATATTATGACAGACCAGCTAGATATACTGTCTCTATTATATTATGACAGACCAGCTCGATCTACTGTCTCTATTATATTATGACAGACCAGCTAGATCTAATGTCTCTATTACATTATGGCAGACCAGCTAGATCTAATGTCTCTATTATATTATTACAGGCCAGCTAGATCTACTGTCTCTATTATATTATGACAGACCAGCTAGATATACTGTCTCTATTATATTATGACAGACCAGCTAGATATACTGTCTCTATTATATTATGACAGACCAGCTAGATCTAATGTCTCTATTACATTATGACAGACCAGCTAGATCTACTGTCTCTATTATATTATGACAGACCAGCTAGATATACTGTCTCTATTATATTATGACAGACCAGTTAGATCTAATGTCTCTATTTTATTATGACAGACCAGCTAGATCTACAGTATCTATTATATTATGACAGGCCAGCTAGATCTAATGTCTCTATTACATTATGGCAGACCAGCTAGATCTAATGTCTCTATTATATTATGACAGGCCAGCTAGATATACTGTCTCTATTATATTATGACAGACCAGCTAGATATACTGTCTCTATTATATTATGACAGACCAGCTAGATATACTGTCTCTATTATATTATGACAGACCAGCTAGATCTAATGTCTCTATTACATTTTGGCAGACCAGCTAGATCTAATGTCTCTTTTATATTATGACAGGCCAGCTAGATCTACTGTCTCTATTATATTATGACAGACCAGCTAGATATACTGTCTCTATTATATAATGACAGACCAGCTAGATCTACTGCCTCTATTATATTATGACAGACCAGCTAGATCTAATTTCTCTATTATATTAGACTATCTCTATTATATTATGACAGACCAGCTAGATATACTGTCTCTATTACATTATGGCAGACCAGCTAGATCTAATGTCTCTATTATATTATGACAGGCCAGCTAGATCTACTGTCTCTATTATATTTTGACAGAGAAGCTAGATATACTGTCTCTATTTAATTATGACAGACCAGCTAGATATACTGTCTCTATTATATTATGACAGACCAGCTAGATCTAATGTCTCTATTACATTATGGCAGACCAGCTAGATCTAATGTCTCTATTATATTATGACAGGCCAGATAGATCTACTGTCTCTATTATATTATGACAGACCAGCTAGATATACTGTCTCAATTATATAATGACAGACCAGCTAGATCTACTGCTTCTATTATATTATGACAGACCAGCTAGATCTAATGTCTCTATTATATTATGACAGACCAGCTAGATATACTCTCTCTATTATATTATGACAGACCAGCTAGATCTAATGTCTCTATTATATTATGACAGACCAGCTAGATCTACTGTCTCTATTATATTATGACAGACCAGCTAGATATACTGTCTCTATTATATTATGACAGACCAGCTAGATCTAATGTCTCTATTACATTATGACAGACCAGCTAGATCTACTGTCTCTATTATATTATGACAGACCAGCTAGATATACTGTCTCTATTATATTATGACAGACCAGCTAGATCTAATGTCTCTATTTTATTATGACAGACCAGCTAGATCTACAGTATCTATTATATTATGACAGGCCAGCTAGATCTAATGTCTCTATTACATTATGGCAGACCAGCTAGATCTAATGTATCTATTATATTATGACAGTCCAGCTAGATCTACTGTCTCTATTATATTATGACAGACCAGCTAGATATACTGTCTCTATTATATTATGACAGACCAGCTAGATATACTGTCTCTATTATATTATGACAGACCAGCTAGATCTAATGTCTCTATTACTTTATGGCAGACCAGCTAGATCTAATGTCTCTTTTA
>NW_027256880.1:557621-560205 GCF_045679555.1 Salvelinus alpinus
ACTGTCTCTATTATATTATGACAGACCAGCTAGATATACTGTCTCAATTATATAATGACAGACCAGCTAGATCTACTGCTTCTATTATATTATGACAGACCAGCTAGATCTAATGTCTCTATTATATTATGACAGACCAGCTAGATATACTCTCTCTATTATATTATGACAGACCAGCTAGATCTAATGTCTCTATTATATTATGACAGACCAGCTAGATCTACAGTATCTATTATATTATGACAGGCCAGCTAGATCTAATGTCTCTATTACATTTTGGCAGACCAGCTAGATCTAATGTCTCTATTATATTATGACAGGCCAGCTAGATCTACTGTCTCTATTATATTATGACAGACCAGCTAGATATACTGTCTCTATTATATAATGACAGACCAGCTAGATCTACTGCCTCTATTATATTATGACAGACCAGCTAGATCTAATTTCTCTATTATATTATGACATACCAGCTAGATCTACTGTCTCTGTTATATTATGACAGACCAGCTAGATATACTGTCTCTATTATATTATGACAGACCAGCTAGATCTAATGTCTCTATTATATTATGACAGGCCAGCTAGATATACTGTCTCTATTATATTATGACAGACCAGCTAGATATACTGTCTCTATTATATTATGACAGACCAGCTAGATCTAATGTCTCTATTACATTATGGCAGACCAGCTAGATCTAATGTCTCTTTTATATTATGATAGGCCAGCTAGATCTACTGTCTCTATTATATTATGACAGACCAGCTAGATATACTGTCTCTATTATATAATGACAGACCAGCTAGATCTACTGCCTCTATTATATTATGACAGACCAGCTAGATCTAATTTCTCTATTATATTATGACATACCAGCTAGATCTACTGTCTCTATTATATTATGACAGACCAGCTAGATCTAATGTCTCTATTATATTTTGACAGGCCAGCTAGATCTACTGTCTCTATTATATTATGACAGACCAGCGAGATCTAATATCTCTATTATATTATGACAGACCAGCTAGATCTACAGTATCTATTATATTATGACAGGCCAGCTAGATCTACTGTCTCTATTATATTATGACAGACCAGCTAGATATACTGTCTCTATTATATTATGACAGACCAGCTAGATCTAATGTCTCTATTACATTATGACAGACCAGCTAGATCTACTGTCTCTATTATATTATGACAGACCAGCTAGATCTAATGGCTCTATTACATTATGACAGACCAGCTAGATCTAATTATCTCTATTATATTATGACAGACTAGCTAGATCTACAGTATCTATTATATTATGACAGGCCAGCTAGATCTACTGTCTCTATTATATTATGACAGACCAGCTAGATATACTGTCTCTATTATATTATGACAGACCAGCTCGATCTAATGTCTCTATTATATTATGACAGGCCAGCTAGATCTACTGTCTCTATTATATTATGACAGAGAAGCTAGATATACTGTCTCTATTATATTATGACAGACCAGCTAGATATACTGTCTCTATTATATTATGACAGACCAGCTAGATCTAATGTCTCTATTACATTATGACAGACCAGCTAGATCTACTGTCTCTATTATATTATGACAGACCAGCTAGATCTAATGGCTCTATTACATTATGACAGACCAGCTAGATCTAATTATCTCTATTATATTATGACAGACTAGCTAGATCTACAGTATCTATTATATTATGACAGGCCAGCTAGATCTACTGTCTCTATTATATTATGACAGACCAGCTAGATATACTGTCTCTATTATATTATGACAGACCAGCTAGATCTAATGTCTCTATTATATTATGACAGGCCAGCTAGATCTACTGCCTCTATTATATTATGACAGACTAGCTCGATCTACAGTATCTATTATATTATGACAGGCCAGCTAGATCTACTGTCTCTATTATATTATGACAGACCAGCTAGATATACTGTCTCTATTATATTATGACAGACCAGCTCGATCTAATGTCTCTATTATATTATGACAGGCCAGCTAGATCTACTGTCTCTATTATATTATGACAGACCAGCTAGATATACTGTCTCTATTATATTATGACATACCAGCTAGATCTACTGTCTCTGTTATATTATGACAGACCAGCTAGATATACTGTCTCTATTATATTATGACAGACCAGCTAGATCTAATGTCTCTATTATATTTTGACAGGCCAGCTAGATCTACTGTCTCTATTATATTATGACAGACCAGCGAGATCTAATGTCTCTATTATATTATGACAGACCAGCTAGATCTACAGTATCTATTATATTATGACAGGCCAGCTAGATATACTGTCTCTATTATATTATGACAGACCAGCTAGATCTACTGTCTCTATTATATTATGACAGACCAGCTAGATCTACTGTCTCTATTATATTATGACAGACCAGCTAGATCTACTGTCTCTATTATATTATGACAGACCAGTTAGATCTAATGTCTCTATTATATTATGACAGACCAGCTAGATATACTATCTCTATTATATTATGACAGACCAGTTAGATCTAATGTCTCTATTTTATTATGACAGACCAA
>NW_027256880.1:560305-563860 GCF_045679555.1 Salvelinus alpinus
ACAGACCAGTTAGATCTAATGTCTCTATTTTATTATGACAGACCAAGCAAATTTACAGTATCAATTATATTATGACAGACCAGCTAGATCTAATGTCTCTATTACATTATGACAGACCAGCTAGATCTAATTATCTCTATTATATTATGACAGACTAGCTAGATCTACAGTATCTATTATATTATGACAGGCCAGCTAGATCTACTGTCTCTATTATATTATGACAGACCAGCTAGATATACTGTCTCTATTATATTATGACAGACCAGCTCGATCTACTGTCTCTATTATATTATGACAGACCAGCTAGATCTAATGTCTCTATTACATTATGGCAGACCAGCTAGATCTAATGTCTCTATTATATTATGACAGGCCAGCTAGATCTACTGTCTCTATTATATTTTGACAGAGAAGCTAGATATACTGTCTCTATTATATTATGACAGACAAGCTAGATATACTGTCTCTATTATATTATGACAGACCAGCTAGATCTAATGTCTCTATTACATTATGGCAGACCAGCTAGATCTTATGTCTCTATTATATTATGACAGGCCAGATAGATCTACTGTCTCTATTATATTATGACAGACCAGCTAGATCTACTGCTTCTATTATATTATGACAGACCAGCTAGATCTAATGTCTCTATTATATTATGACAGACCAGCTAGATATACTCTCTCTATTATATTATGACAGACCAGCTAGATCTAATGTCTCTATTATATTATGACAGACCAGCTAGATCTACAGTATCTATTATATTATGACAGGCCAGCTAGATCTAATGTCTCTATTACATTATGGCAGACCAGCTAGATCTAATGTCTCTATTATATTATGACAGCCCAGCTAGATCTACTGTCTCTATTATATTATGACAAACCAGCTAGATATACTGTCTCTATTATATTATGACAGACCAGCTAGATATACTGTCTCTATTATATTATGACAGACCAGCTAGATCTAATGTCTCTATTACATTATGGCAGACCAGCTAGATCTAATGTCTCTTTTATATTATGACAGGCCAGCTAGATCTAATGTCTCTATTATATTTTGACAGGCCAGCTAGATCTACTGTCTCTATTATATTATGACAGACCAGCGAGATCTAATGTCTCTATTATATTATGACAGACCAGCTAGATCTACAGTATCTATTATATTATGACAGGCCAGCTAGATATACTGTCTCTATTATATAATGACAGACCAGCTAGATCTACTGCCTCTATTATATTATGACAGACCAGCTAGATCTAATTTCTCTATTATATTATGACAGACCAGCTAGATATACTATCTCTATTATATTATGACAGACCAGTTAGATCTAATGTCTCTATTTTATTATGACAGACCAAGCAAATTTACAGTATCAATTATATTATGACAGACCAGCTAGATCTAATGTCTCTATTACATTATGACAGACCAGCTAGATCTAATTATCTCTATTATATTATGACAGACTAGCTAGATCTACAGTATCTATTATATTATGACAGGCCAGCTAGATCTACTGTCTCTATTATATTATGACAGACCAGCTAGATATACTGTCTCTATTATATTATGACAGACCAGCTCGATCTACTGTCTCTATTATATTATGACAGACCAGCTAGATCTAATGTCTCTATTACATTATGGCAGACCAGCTAGATCTAATGTCTCTATTATATTATGACAGGCCAGCTATATCTACTGTCTCTATTATATTTTGACAGAGAAGCTAGATATACTGTCTCTATTATATTATGACAGACAAGCTAGATATACTGTCTCTATTATATTATGACAGACCAGCTAGATCTAATGTCTCTATTACATTATGGCAGACCAGCTAGATCTAATGTCTCTATTATATTATGACAGGCCAGATAGATCTACTGTCTCTATTATATTATGACAGACCAGCTAGATATACTGTCTCAATTATATAATGACAGACCAGCTAGATCTACTGCTTCTATTATATTATGACAGACCAGCTAGATCTAATGTCTCTATTATATTATGACAGACCAGCTAGATATACTCTCTCTATTATATTATGACAGACCAGCTAGATCTAATGTCTCTATTATATTATGACAGACCAGCTAGATCTACAGTATCTATTATATTATGACAGGCCAGCTAGATCTAATGTCTCTATTACATTTTGGCAGACCAGCTAGATCTAATGTCTCTATTATATTATGACAGGCCAGCTAGATCTAATGTCTCTATTATATTATGACAGACCAGCTAGATATACTGTCTCTATTATATTATGACAGACCAGCTAGATATACTGTCTCTATTATATTAAGACAGACCAGCTAGATCTAATGTCTCTATTACATTATGGCAGACCAGCTAGATCTAATGTCTCTTTTATATTATGACAGGCCAGCTAGATCTACTGTCTCTATTATATTATGACAGACCAGCTAGATATACTGTCTCTATTATATAATGACAGACCAGCTAGATCTACTGCCTCTATTATATTATGACAGACCAGCTAGATCTAATTTCTCTATTATATTATGACATACCAGCTAGATCTACTGTCTCTGTTATATTATGACAGACCAGCTAGATATACTGTCTCTATTATATTATGACAGACCAGCTAGATCTAATGTCTCTATTATATTTTGACAGGCCAGCTAGATATACTGTCTCTATTATATAATGACAGACCAGCTAGATCTACTGCCTCTATTATATTATGACAGACCAGCTAGATCTAATTTCTCTATTATATTATGACAGACCAGCTAGATATACTATCTCTATTATATTATGACAGACCAGTTAGATCTAATGTCTCTATTATATTATGACAGACCAAGCAAATTTACAGTATCAATTATATTATGACAGACCAGCTAGATCTACTGTCTCTATTATATTATGACAGACCAGCTAGATATACTGTCTCTATTATATTATGACAGACCAGCTCGATCTACTGTCTCTATTATATTATGACAGACCAGCTAGATCTAATGTCTCTATTACATTATGGCAGACCAGCTAGATCTAATGTCTCTATTATATTATGACAGGCCAGCTAGATCTACTGTCTCTATTATATTATGACAGACCAGCTAGATATACTGTCTCAATTATATTTTGACAGGCCAGCTAGATATACTGTCTCTATTATATAATGACAGACCAGCTAGATCTACTGCCTCTATTATATTATGACAGACCAGCTAGATCTAATTTCTCTATTATATTATGACAGACCAGCTAGATATACTATCTCTATTATATTATGACAGACCAGTTAGATCTAATGTCTCTATTATATTATGACAGACCAAGCAAATTTACAGTATCAATTATATTATGACAGACCAGCTAGATCTACTGTCTCTATTATATTATGACAGACCAGCTAGATATACTGTCTCTATTATATTATGACAGACCAGCTCGATCTACTGTCTCTATTATATTATGACAGACCAGCTAGATCTAATGTCTCTATTACATTATGGCAGACCAGCTAGATCTAATGTCTCTATTATATTATGA
>NW_027256880.1:563960-565300 GCF_045679555.1 Salvelinus alpinus
TCTAGCTGGTCTGCCATAATGTAATAGAGACATTAGATCTAGCTGGTCTGTCATAATATAATAGAGACAGTATATCTAGCTGGTCTGTCATAATATAATAGAGACAGTATATCTAGCTGGTCTGTCATAATATAATAGAGACAGTAGATCTAGCTGGCCTGTCATAATATAATAGAGACATTAGATCTAGCTGGTCTGCCATAATGTAATAGAGACATTAGATCTAGCTGGCCTGTCATAATATAATAGATACTGTAGATCTAGCTGGTCTGTCATAATATAATAGAGACATTAGATCTAGCTGGTCTGTCATAATATAATAGAGAGAGTATATCTAGCTGGTCTGTTATAATATAATAGAGACATTAGATCTAGCTGGTCTGTCATAATATAATAGAAGCAGTAGATCTAGCTGGTCTGTCATTATATAATTGAGACAGTATATCTAGCTGGTCTGTCATAATATAATAGAGACAGTAGATCTATCTGGCCTGTCATAATATAATAGAGACATTAGATCTAGCTGGTCTGCCATAATGTAATAGAGACATTAGATCTAGCTGGTCTGTCATAATATAATAGAGACAGTATATCTAGCTTGTCTGTCATAATATAATAGAGACAGTATATCTAGCTTCTCTGTCAAAATATAATAGAGACAGTAGATCTAGCTGGCCTGTCATAATATAATAGAGACATTAGATCTAGCTGGTCTGCCATAATGTAATAGAGACATTAGATCTAGCTGGTCTGTCATAATATAATAGAGACAGTAGATCGAGCTGGTCTGTCATAATATAATAGAGACAGTATATCTAGCTGGTCTGTCATAATATAATAGAGACAGTAGATCTAGCTGGCCTGTCATAATATATTAGATACTGTAGATCTAGCTAGTCTGTCATAATATAATAGAGATAATTAGATCTAGCTGGTCTGTCATAATGTAATAGAGACATTAGATCTAGCTGGTCTGTCATAATATAATTGATACTGTAAATTTGCTTGGTCTGTCATAATAAAATAGAGACATTAGATCTAACTGGTCTGTCATAATATAATAGAGATAGTATATCTAGCTGGTCTGTCATAATATAATAGAGACAGTAGATCTAGCTGGTCTGTCATAATATAATAGAGACAGTAGATCTAGCTGGTCTGTCATTATATAATAGAGACAGTATATCTAGCTGGTCTGTCATAATATAATAGAGACAGTAGATCTAGCTGGCCTGTCATAATATAATAGAGACATTAGATCTAGCTGGTCTGTCATAATGTAATAGAGACAGTAGATCTAGCTGGTCTGTCATAATGTAATAGAGACAGTAGATCTAGCT
>NW_027256880.1:565400-568178 GCF_045679555.1 Salvelinus alpinus
ATAATAAAATAGAGACATTAGATCTAGCTGGTCTGTCATAATATAATAGAGACAGTAGATCTAGCTGGTCTGTCATAAAGTAATAGATACTGTACATCTAGCTGCTCTGTCATAATATAATAAAGACAGTAGATCTAGCTGGTCTGTCATAATATAATAGAGACATTAGATCTAGCTGGTCTGTCATAATGTAATAGAGACATTCGATCTAGCTGGTCTGTCATAATGTAATAGAGACATTAGATCTAGCTGGTCTGTCATAATATAATAGAGACAGTAGATCTAGCTGGCCTGTCATACTGTAATAGATACTGTAGATCTAGCTGGTCTGTCATAATATAATAGAGACATTAGATCTAGCTGGTCTGTCATAATATAATAGAGACAGTAGATCTAGCTGGTCTGTCATTATATAATAGAGACAGTAGATCTAGCTGGTCTGTCATAATGTAATAGAGACATTAGATCTAGCTGGTCTGTCATAATATAATAGAGACATTAGATCTAGCTGGTCTGTCTTAATGTAATAGAGACATTAGATCTAGCTGGTCTGTCATAATGTAATAGAGACAGTAGATCTAGCTGGTCTGTCATAATGTAATAGAGACATTAGATCTAGCTGGTCTGTCATAATATAATAGAGACAGTAGATCTAGCTGGCCTGTCATAATAAAATAGATACTGTAGATCTAGCTGGTCTGTCATTATATAATAGAGGTAGTAGATCTAGCTGGTCTGTCATTATATAATAGAGACATTAGATCTAGCTGGTCTGTCATAATATAATAGAGACATTAGATCTAGCTGGTCTGTCATAATATAATAGAGACAGTATATCTAGCTGGTCTGTCATAATATAATAGAGACAGTGTATCTAGCTGGTTTGTCATAATATAATAGAGACAGTAGATCTAGCTGGTTTGTCATAACATAATAGATACTGTAGATCTAGCTGGCCTGTCATAATATAATAGAGACATTAGATCTAGCTGGTCTGTCATAATATAATAGAGACAATATATATAGCTGGTCTGTCATAATATAATAGAGACAGTACATCTAGGCGGTCTGTCATAATATAATAGAGACAGTAGATCTAGCTGGTCTGTCATAAAGTAATAGATACTGTACATCTAGCTGCTCTGTCATAATATAATAGAGACAGTAGATCTAGCTGGTCTGTCATAATATAATAGAGACAGTAGATCTAGCTGGCCTGTCATAATATAATAGATACTGTAGATCTAGCTGGTCTGTCATAATATAATAGAGGTAGTAGATCTAGCTGGTCTGTCATTATATAATAGAGACATTAGATCTAGCTGGTATGTCATAATGTAATAGAGACATTAGATCTAGCTGGTCTGTCATAATATAATAGAGACAATACATATAGCTGGTCTGTCATAATATAATAGAGACAGTACATCTAGCTGGTCTGTCATAATATAATAGAGACAGTAGATCTAGCTGGTCTGTCATAAAATAATAGATACTGTACATCTAGCTGCTCTGTCATAATATAATAAAGACAGTAGATCTAGCTGGTCTGTCATAATATAATAGAGACATTAGATCTAGCTGGTCTGTCATAATGTAATAGAGACATTAGATCTAGCTGGCCTGTCATACTATAATAGATACTGTAGATCTAGCTGGTCTGTCATAATATAATAGAGACATTAGATCTAGCTGGTCTGTCATAATATAATAGAGACAGTATATCTAGCTGGTCTGTCATAATATAATAGAGACAGTATATCTAGCTGGTCTGTCATAATATAATAGAGACAGTAGATATAGCTGGTCTGTCATAATATAATAGAGACAGTATATCTAGCTGGTCTGTCATAATATAATAGAGAGAGTAGATCTAGCTGGCCTGTCATAATATAATAGATACTGTAGATCTAGCTGGTCTGTCATAATATAATAGAGACATTAGATCTACCTGGTCTGTCATAATGTAATAGAGACATTAGATCTAGCTGGTCTGTCATAATATAATAGAGACAGTAGATCTAGCTGGCCTGTCATAATGTAATAGATACTGTATATCTAGCTGGTCTGTCATAATAAAATAGAGACATTAGATCTAGCTGGTCTGTCATAATATAATAGAGACAGTATATCTAGCTGGTCTGTCATAATATAATAGAGACATTAGATCTAGCTGGTCTGTCATAATATAATAGAGACAGTATATCTAGCTGGTCTGTCATAATATAATAGAGACAGTGTATCTAGCTGGTCTGTCATAATATAATAGATACTGTAGATCTAGCTGGCCTGTCATAATATAATAGAGACATTAGATCTAGCTGGTCTGTTATAATATAATAGAGACAATATATATAGCTGGTCTGTCATAATATAATAGAGACAGTACATCTAGCTGGTCTGTCATAATATAATATAGACAGTAGATCTAGCTGGCCTGTCATAATATAATAGATAGTTTAGATCTAGCTGGTCTGTCATAATAAAATAGAGACATTATATCTAGCTGGTCTGTCATAATGTAATAGAGACATTAGATCTAGCTGGTCTGTCATAATATAATAGAGACAGTATATCTAGCTGGTTTGTCATAATATAATAGAGAGAGTAGATCTAGCTGGCCTGTCATAATATAATAGATACTGTAGATCTAGCTGGTCTGTCATAATATAATAGAGACATTAGATCTAGCTGGTCTGTCATAATGTAATAGAGACATTAGATCTAGCTGGTCTGTCATAATATAATAGAGACAGTAGATCTAGCTGGTCTGTCATA
>NW_027256880.1:568278-584278 GCF_045679555.1 Salvelinus alpinus
ACAGACCAGCTAGATCTAATGTCTCTATTATATTATGACAGACCAGCTAGATCTAATGTCTCTATTACATTATGACAGACCAGCTAGATCTAATGTCTCTATTATATTATGACAGACCAGCTAGATCTAATGTCTCTATTATATTATGACAGACCAGCTAGATCTACATGTCTCTATTATATTATGACAGACCAGCTAGATCTACTGTCTCTATTATATTATGACAGACCAGCTAGATCTAATGTCTCTATTACATTATGACAGACCAGCTAGATCTAATGTCTCTATTATATTATGACAGACCAGCTAGATCTACTGTCTCTATTATATTAATGACAGACCAGCTAGATCTACAGTCTCTATTACATTATGACAAACCAGCTAGATCTACTGTCTCTATTACATTATGACAGACCAGCTAGATCTACTGTCTCTATTATATTATGACAGACCAGCTAGATCTACTGTCTCTATTACATTATGACAGACCAGCTAGATCTAATGTCTCTATTATATTATGACAGACCAGCTAGATCTAATGTCTCTATTATATTATGACAGACCAGCTAGATCTAATGTCTCTATTATATTATGACAGACCAGCTAGATCTAATGTCTCTATTATATTATGACAGACCAGCTAGATCTAATGTCTCTATTACATTATGACAGACCAGCTAGATCTACATGTCTCTATTATATTATGACAGACCAGCTAGATCTAATGTCTCTATTATATTATGACAGACCAGCTAGATCTACATGTATCTATTATATTATGACAGACCAGCTAGATCTAATGTCTCTATTACATTATGACAGACCAGCTAGATCTAATGTCTCTATTATATTATGACAGACCAGCTAGATCTACATGTCTCTATTACATTATGACAGACCAGCTAGATCTAATGTCTCTATTATATTATGACAGACCAGCTAGATCTAATGTCTCTATTACATTATGACAGACCAGCTAGATCTAATGTCTCTATTATATTATGACAGACCAGCTAGATCTAATGTCTCTATTATATTATGACAGACCAGCTAGATCTAATGTCTCTATTATATTATGACAGACCAGCTAGATCTACTGTCTCTATTATATTATGACAGACCAGCTAGATCTAATGTCTCTATTATATTATGACAGACCAGCTAGATCTAATGTCTCTATTATATTATGACAGACCAGCTAGATCTAATGTCTCTATTACATTATGACAGACCAGCTAGATCTAATGTCTCTATTATATTATGACAGACCAGCTAGATCTAATGTCTCTATTATATTATGACAGACCAGCTAGATCTAATGTCTCTATTATATTATGACAGACCAGCTAGATCTAATGTCTCTATTACATTATGACAGACCAGCTAGATCTAATGTCTCTATTATATAATGACAGACCAGCTAGATCTAATGTCTCTATTATATTATGACAGACCAGCTAGATCTACATGTCTCTATTATATTATGACAGACCAGCTAGATCTACTGTCTCTATTATATTATGACAGACCAGCTAGATCTAATGTCTCTATTACATTATGACAGACCAGCTAGATCTACTGTCTCTATTATATTATGACAGACCAGCTAGATCTAATGTCTCTATTACATTATGACAGACCAGCTAGATCTACATGTCTCTATTACATTATGACAGACCAGCTAGATCTACTGTCTCTATTATATTATGACAGACCAGCTAGATCTACTGTCTCTATTATATTATGACAGACCAGCTAGATCTAATGTCTCTATTACATTATGACAGACCAGCTAGATCTAATGTCTCTATTACATTATGACAGACCAGCTAGATCTAATGTCTCTATTATATTATGACAGACCAGCTAGATCTAATGTCTCTATTATATTATGACAGACCAGCTAGATCTAATGTCTCTATTATATTATGACAGACCAGCTAGATCTAATGTCTCTATTATATTATGACAGGCCAGCTAGATCTACAGTATCTATTATGTTATGACAGGCCAGCTAGATCTACTGTCTCTATTATATTATGACAGACCAGCTAGATCTACAGTATCTATTATATTATGACAGACCAGCTAGATCTAATGTCTCTATTACATTATGACAGACCAGCTAGATCTAATGTCTCTATTTTATTATGACAGACCAGCTAGATCTACAGTATCTATTACATTATGACAGGCCAGCTAGATCTACTGTCTCTATTATATTATGACAGACCAGCTAGATCTAATGTCTCTATTACATTATGACAGACCAAGTAGATCTAATGTCTCTATTATTATTATGACAGACCAGCTAGATCTACAGTATCTATTATATTATGACAGGCCAGCTAGATCTACTCTCTCTATTATATTATGACAGACCAGCTAGATATACTGTCTCTATTATATTATGACAGACCAGCTAGATCTAATGTCTCTATTACATTATGACAGACCAGCTAGATCTAATGTCTCTATTTTATTATGACAGACCAGCTAGATCTAAAGTATCTATTATATTATGACAGGCCAGCTAGATCTACTGTCTATATTATGACAGACCAGCTAGATCTAATGTCTCTATTATATTATGACAGACCAGCTAGATCTAATGTCTCTATTATATTATGACAGACCAGCTAGATCTAATGTCTCTATTACATTATGACAGACCAGCTAGATCTAATGTCTCTATTATATAATGACAGACCAGCTAGATCTACTGTCTCTATTATATTATGACAGACCAGCTAGATCTACATGTCTCTATTATATTATGACAGACCAGCTAGATCTACTGTCTCTATTATATTATGACAGACCAGCTAGATCTAATGTCTCTATTACATTATGACAGACCAGCTAGATCTACTGTCTCTATTATATTATGACAGATCAGCTAGATCTACTGTCTCTATTATATTAAGACAGACCAGCTAGATCTACAGTCTCTATTACATTATGACAAACCAGCTTGATCTACTGTCTCTATTACATTATGACAGACCAGCTAGATCTACTGTCTCTATTATATTATGACAGACCAGCTAGATCTACTGTCTCTATTATATTATGACAGACCAGCTAGATCGAATGTCTCTATTACATTATGACAGACCAGCTAGATCGAATGTCTCTATTACATTATGACAGACCAGCTAGATCGAATGTCTCTATTACATTATGACAGACCAGCTATATATATTGTCTCTATTATATTATGACAGACCAGCTAGATCTAATGTCTCTATTATATTATGACAGGCCAGCTAGATCTACAGTATCTATTATGTTATGACAAACCAGCTAGATCTACTGTCTCTATTATATTATGACAGACCAGCTAGATACACTGTCTCTATTATATTATGACAGACCAGCTAGATATACTGTCTCTATTATATTATGACAGACCAGCTAGATCTAATGTCTCTATTATATTATGACAGACCAGCTAGATCTAATGTCTCTATTTTATTATGACAGACCAGCTAGATCTACAGTATCAATTACATTATGACAGGCCAGCTAGATCTACTGTCTCTATTATATTATGACAGACCAGCTAGATCTAATGTCTCTATTACATTATGACAGACCAGCTAGATCTAATGTCTCTATTATATTATGACAGACCAGCTAGATCTACAGTATCTATTATATTATGACAGGCCAGCTAGATCTACTCTCTCTATTATATTATGACAGACCAGCTAGATATACTGTCTCTATTATATTATGACAGACCAGCTAGATCTAATGTCTCTATTACATTATGACAGACCAGCTAGATCTAATGTCTCTATTTTATTATGACAGACCAGCTAGATCTAAAGTATCTATTATATTATGACAGGCCAGCTAGATCTACTGTCTATATTATATTATGACTGACCAGCTAGATCTAATGTCTCTATTACATTATGACAGACCAGCTAGATCTAATGTCTCTATTACATTATGACAGACCAGCTAGATCTAATGTCTCTATTTTATTATGACAGACCAGCTAGATCTAAAGTATCTATTATATTATGACAGACCAGCTAGATCTACAGTATCTATTATATTATGACAGACCAGCTAGATCTAATGTCTCTATTACATTATGACAGACCAGCTAGATCTAATGTCTCTATTTTATTATGACAGACCAGCTAGATCTACAGTATCTATTACATTATGACAGGCCAGCTAGATCTACTGTCTCTATTATATTATGACAGACCAGCTAGATCTAATGTCTCTATTACATTATGACAGACCAAGTAGATCTAATGTCTCTATTATTATTATGACAGACCAGCTAGATCTACAGTATCTATTATATTATGACAGGCCAGCTAGATCTACTCTCTCTATTATATTATGACAGACCAGCTAGATATACTGTCTCTATTATATTATGACAGACCAGCTAGATCTAATGTCTCTATTACATTATGACAGACCAGCTAGATCTAATGTCTCTATTTTATTATGACAGACCAGCTAGATCTAAAGTATCTATTATATTATGACAGGCCAGCTAGATCTACTGTCTATATTATGACAGACCAGCTAGATCTAATGTCTCTATTATATTATGACAGACCAGCTAGATCTAATGTCTCTATTATATTATGACAGACCAGCTAGATCTAATGTCTCTATTACATTATGACAGACCAGCTAGATCTAATGTCTCTATTATATAATGACAGACCAGCTAGATCTACTACCTCTATTATATTATGACAGACCAGCTAGATCTACAGTATCTATTATATTATGACAGGCCAGCTAGATCTACTGTCTCTATTATATTATGACAGACCAGCTAGATCTAATGTCTCTATTACATTATGACAGACCAGCTAGATCTACTGTCTCTATTATATTATGACAGATCAGCTAGATCTACTGTCTCTATTATATTAAGACAGACCAGCTAGATCTACAGTCTCTATTACATTATGACAAACCAGCTTGATCTACTGTCTCTATTACATTATGACAGACCAGCTAGATCTACTGTCTCTATTATATTATGACAGACCAGCTAGATCTACTGTCTCTATTATATTATGACAGACCAGCTAGATCTAATGTCTCTATTACATTATGACAGACCAGCTAGATCGAATGTCTCTATTACATTATGACAGACCAGCTAGATCGAATGTCTCTATTACATTATGACAGACCAGCTATATATATTGTCTCTATTATATTATGACAGACCAGCTAGATCTAATGTCTCTATTATATTATGACAGGCCAGCTAGATCTACAGTATCTATTATGTTATGACAAACCAGCTAGATCTACTGTCTCTATTATATTATGACAGACCAGCTAGATACACTGTCTCTATTATATTATGACAGACCAGCTAGATATACTGTCTCTATTATATTATGACAGACCAGCTAGATCTACTGTCTCTATTATATTATGACAGACCAGCTAGATCTAATGTCTCTATTTTATTATGACAGACCAGCTAGATCTACAGTATCAATTACATTATGACAGGCCAGCTAGATCTACTGTCTCTATTATATTATGACAGACCAGCTAGATCTAATGTCTCTATTACATTATGACAGACCAGCTAGATCTAATGTCTCTATTATATTATGACAGACCAGCTAGATCTACAGTATCTATTATATTATGACAGGCCAGCTAGATCTACTCTCTCTATTATATTATGACAGACCAGCTAGATATACTGTCTCTATTATATTATGACAGACCAGCTAGATCTAATGTCTCTATTACATTATGACAGACCAGCTAGATCTAATGTCTCTATTTTATTATGACAGACCAGCTAGATCTAAAGTATCTATTATATTATGACAGGCCAGCTAGATCTACTGTCTATATTATATTATGACAGACCAGCTAGATCTAATGTCTCTATTACATTATGACAGACCAGCTAGATCTAATGTCTCTATTATATTATGACAGACCAGCTAGATCTACTGTCTCTATTATATTATGACAGGCCAGCCAGATCTACTGTCTCTATTATATTATGACAGACCAGCTAGATCTAATGTCTCTATTACATTATGACAGACCAGCTAGATCGAATGTCTCTATTACATTATGACAGACCAGCTAGATCTAATGTCTCTATTATATTATGACAGACCAGCTAGATCTAATGTCTCTATTAGATTATGACAGACCAGCTAGATCTAATGTCTCTATTACATTATGACAGACCAGCTAGATCTACTGTCTCTATTATATTATGACAGACCAGCTAGATCTACTGTCTCTATTATTTTATGACAGACCAGCTAGATATACTGTCTCTATTATATTATGACAGACCAGCTAGATCTAATGTCTCTATTTTACTATGACAGACTAGCTAGATCTACAGTATCTATTATATTATGACAGGCCAGCTAGATCTACTGTCTCTATTATATTATGACAGGCCAGCTAGATCTACTGTCTCTATTATATTATGACAGACCAGCTAGATCTAATGTCTCTATTATATTATGACAGACCAGCTAGATCTACTGTCTCTATTATATTATGACAGACCAGCTAGATATACTGTCTCTATTATATTATGACAGACCAGCTAGATCTAATGTCTCTATTATATTATGACAGACCAGCTAGATCTACAGTATCTATTATGTTATGACAGGCCAGCTAGATATACTGTCTCCATTATATTATGACAGACCAGCTAGATATACTGTCTCTATTATTTTATGACAGACCAGCTAGATATACTGTCTCTATTATATTATGACAGACCAGCTAGATATACTGTCTCTATTATATTATGACAGACCAGTTAGATCTAATGTCTCTATTATATTATGACAGACCAGCTAGATCTAATGTCTCTATTACATTATGACAGACCAGCTAGATCTACTGTCTCTATTATATTATGACAAACCAGCTAGATATACTGTCTCTATTATATAATGACAGACCAGCTAGATCTACTGTCTCTATTATATAATGACAGACCAGCTAGATCTACTGCCTCTATTATATTATGACAGACCAGCTAGATCTAATGTCTCTATTATATTATGACAGACCAGCTAGATCTACTGTCTCTATTATATTATGACAGAACAGCTAGATATACTGTCTCTATTTTATTATGACAGACCAGCTAGATCTACAGTATCTATTATATTATGACAGGTCAGCTAGATCTACTGTCTCTATTATATTATGACAGACCAGCTAGATCTAATGTCTCTATTACATTATGACAGACCAGCTAGATCTAATGTCTCTATTATATTATGACAGACCAGCTAGATCTACTGTCTCTATTATATTATGACAGACCAGCTAGATCTAATGTCTCTATTACATTATGACAGACCAGCTAGATCTACTGTCTCTATTATATAATGACAGACCAGCTAGATCTACTGCCTCTATTATATTATGACAGACCAGCTAGATCTAATGTCTATATTTTATTATGACAGACCAGCTAGATCTACAGTATCTATTATATTATGACAGGCCAGCTAGATCTACTGTCTCTATTATATTATGACAGACCAGCTAGATCTAATGTCTCTATTACATGATGACAGACCAGCTAGATCTAATGTCTCTATTATATAATGACAGACCAGCTAGATCTACTACCTCTATTATATTATGACAGACCAGCTAGATCTACAGTATCTATTATATTATGACAGGCCAGCTAGATCTACTGTCTCTATTATATTATGACAGACCAGCTAGATCTAATGTCTCTATTACATTATGACAGACCAGCTAGATCTAATGTCTCTATTATATTATGACAGATCAGCTAGATCTACTGTCTCTATTATATTAAGACAGACCAGCTAGATCTACAGTATCTATTATATTATGACAGACCAGCTAGATCTACTGTCTCTATTATATTATGACAGACCAGCTAGATCTACTGCCTCTATTATATTATGACAGACCAGCTAGATCTAATGTCTCTATTTTATTATGACAGACCAGCTAGATCTACAGTATCAATTACATTATGACAGGCCAGCTAGATCTACTGTCTCTATTATATTATGACAGACCAGCTAGATCTAATGTCTCTATTACATTATGACAGACCAGCTAGATCTAATGTCTCTATTATATTATGACAGACCAGCTAGATCTACAGTATCTATTATATTATGACAGGCCAGCTAGATCTACTCTCTCTATTATATTATGACAGACCAGCTAGATATACTGTCTCTATTATATTATGACAGACCAGCTAGATCTAATGTCTCTATTACATTATGACAGACCAGCTAGATCTAATGTCTCTATTTTATTATGACAGACCAGCTAGATCTAAAGTATCTATTATATTATGACAGGCCAGCTAGATCTACTGTCTATATTATATTATGACAGACCAGCTAGATCTAATGTCTCTATTACATTATGACAGACCAGCTAGATCTAATGTCTCTATTATATTATGACAGACCAGCTAGATCTACTGTCTCTATTATATTATGACAGATCAGCTAGATCTACTGTCTCTATTATATTACGACAGACCAGCTAGATCTACTGTCTCTATTACATTATGACAGACCAGCTAGATCTACTGTCTCTATTATATTATGACAGACAAGCTAGATATACTGTCTCTATTATATTATGACAGACCAGCTAGATCTAATGTCTCTATTATATTATGACAGACAAGCTAGATATACTGTCTCTATTATATTATGACAGACCAGCTAGATCTAATGTCTCTATTACATTATGACAGACCAGCTAGATCGAATGTCTCTATTACATTATGACAGACCAGCTAGATCTAATGTCTCTATTATATTATGACAGACCAGCTAGATCTAATGTCTCTATTAGATTATGACAGACCAGCTAGATCTAATGTCTCTATTACATTATGACAGACCAGCTAGATCTACTGTCTCTATTATATTATGACAAACCAGTTAGATATACTGTCTCTATTATATAATGACAGACCAGCTAGATCTACTGCCTCTATTATATTATGACAGACCAGCTAGATCTACTGTCTCTATTATTTTATGACAGACCAGCTAGATATACTGTCTCTATTATATTATGACAGACCAGCTAGATCTAATGTCTCTATTTTACTATGACAGACTAGCTAGATCTACAGTATCTATTATATTATGACAGGCCAGCTAGATATACTGTCTCCATTATATTATGACAGACCAGCTAGATATACTGTCTCTATTATTTTATGACAGACCAGCTAGATATACTGTCTCTATTATATTATGACAGACCAGCTAGATATACTGTCTCTATTATATTATGACAGACCAGCTAGATCTAATTTCTCTATTATATTATGACAGACCAGCTAGATCTAATGTCTCTATTACATTATGACAGACCAGCTAGATCTACTGTCTCTATTATATTATGACAAACCAGCTAGATATACTGTCTCTATTATATAATGACAGACCAGCTAGATCTACTGTCTCTATTATATAATGACAGACCAGCTAGATCTACTGCCTCTATTATATTATGACAGACCAGCTAGATCTAATGTCTCTATTATATTATGACAGACCAGCTAGATCTACTGTCTCTATTATATTATGACAGAACAGCTAGATATACTGTCTCTATTTTATTATGACAGACCAGCTAGATCTACAGTATCTATTATATTATGACAGGTCAGCTAGATCTACTGTCTCTATTATATTATGACAGACCAGCTAGATCTAATGTCTCTATTACATTATGACAGACCAGCTAGATCTAATGTCTCTATTATATTATGACAGACCAGCTAGATCTACTGTCTCTATTATATTATGACAGACCAGCTAGATCTAATGTCTCTATTACATTATGACAGACCAGCTAGATCTACTGTCTCTATTATATAATGACAGACCAGCTAGATCTACTGCCTCTATTATATTATGACAGACCAGCTAGATCTAATGTCTATATTTTATTATGACAGACCAGCTAGATCTACAGTATCTATTATATTATGACAGGCCAGCTAGATCTACTGTCTCTATTATATTATGACAGACCAGCTAGATCTAATGTCTCTATTACATGATGACAGACCAGCTAGATCTAATGTCTCTATTATATAATGACAGACCAGCTAGATCTACTACCTCTATTATATTATGACAGACCAGCTAGATCTACAGTATCTATTATATTATGACAGGCCAGCTAGATCTACTCTCTCTATTATATTATGACAGACCAGCTAGATATACTGTCTCTATTATATTATGACAGACCAGCTAGATCTAATGTCTCTATTACATTATGACAGACCAGCTAGATCTAATGTCTCTATTTTATTATGACAGACCAGCTAGATCTAAAGTATCTATTATATTATGACAGGCCAGCTAGATCTACTGTCTCTATTATATTATGACAGGCCAGCTAGATCTACTGTCTCTATTATATTATGACAGACCAGCTAGATCTAATGTCTCTATTATATTATGACAGACCAGCTAGATCTACTGTCTCTATTATATTATGACAGACCAGCTAGATATACTGTCTCTATTATATTATGACAGACCAGCTAGATCTAATGTCTCTATTATATTATGACAGACCAGCTAGATCTACAGTATCTATTATGTTATGACAGGCCAGCTAGATATACTGTCTCCATTATATTATGACAGACCAGCTAGATATACTGTCTCTATTATTTTATGACAGACCAGCTAGATATACTGTCTCTATTATATTATGACAGACCAGCTAGATATACTGTCTCTATTATATTATGACAGACCAGCTAGATCTAATTTCTCTATTATATTATGACAGACCAGCTAGATCTAATGTCTCTATTACATTATGACAGACCAGCTAGATCTACTGTCTCTATTATATTATGACAAACCAGCTAGATATACTGTCTCTATTATATAATGACAGACCAGCTAGATCTACTGTCTCTATTATATAATGACAGACCAGCTAGATCTACTGCCTCTATTATATTATGACAGACCAGCTAGATCTAATGTCTCTATTATATTATGACAGACCAGCTAGATCTACTGTCTCTATTATATTATGACAGAACAGCTAGATATACTGTCTCTATTTTAATATGACAGACCAGCTAGATCTACAGTATCTATTATATTATGACAGGTCAGCTAGATCTACTGTCTCTATTATATTATGACAGACCAGCTAGATCTAATGTCTCTATTACATTATGACAAACCAGCTAGATCTAATGTCTCTATTACATTATGACAGACCAGCTAGATCTACTGTCTCTATTATATTATGACAGACCAGCTAGATCTAATGTCTCTATTACATTATGACAGACCAGCTAGATCTACTGTCTCTATTATATAATGACAGACCAGCTAGATCTACTGCCTCTATTATATTATGACAGACCAGCTAGATCTAATGTCTATATTTTATTATGACAGACCAGCTAGATCTACAGTATCTATTATATTATGACAGGCCAGCTAGATCTACTGTCTCTATTATATTATGACAGA
The DNA here is from genome assembly GCF_045679555.1 of Salvelinus alpinus. Classification (NCBI taxonomy): domain Eukaryota; kingdom Metazoa; phylum Chordata; class Actinopteri; order Salmoniformes; family Salmonidae; genus Salvelinus; species Salvelinus alpinus. The sequence continues at coordinate 579,828 of NW_027256880.1, forward strand.
CCAGCTAGATCTAATGTCTCTATTACATGATGACAGACCAGCTAGATCTAATGTCTCTATTATATAATGACAGACCAGCTAGATCTACTACCTCTATTATATTATGACAGACCAGCTAGATCTACAGTATCTATTATATTATGACAGGCCAGCTAGATCTACTCTCTCTATTATATTATGACAGACCAGCTAGATATACTGTCTCTATTATATTATGACAGACCAGCTAGATCTAATGTCTCTATTACATTATGACAGACCAGCTAGATCTAATGTCTCTATTTTATTATGACAGACCAGCTAGATCTAAAGTATCTATTATATTATGACAGGCCAGCTAGATCTACTGTCTATATTATATTATGACAGACCAGCTAGATCTAATGTCTCTATTACATTATGACAGACCAGCTAGATCTACTGTCTCTATTATATTATGACAGATCAGCTAGATCTACTGTCTCTATTATATTAAGACAGACCAGCTAGATCTACAGTATCTATTATATTACGACAAACCAGCTAGATCTACTGTCTCTATTACATTATGACAGACCAGCTAGATCTACTGTCTCTATTATATTATGACAGACAAGCTAGATATACTGTCTCTATTATATTATGACAGACCAGCTAGATCTAATGTCTCTATTATATTATGACAGACCAGCTAGATCTACAGTATCTATTATAGTATGACAGGCCAGCTAGATCTACTGTCTCTATTATATTATGACAGACCAGCTAGATCTAATGTCTCTATTACATTATGACAGACCAGCTAGATCGAATGTCTCTATTACATTATGACAGACCAGCTAGATCTAATGTCTCTATTATATTATGACAGACCAGCTAGATCTAATGTCTCTATTAGATTATGACAGACCAGCTAGATCTAATGTCTCTATTACATTATGACAGACCAGCTAGATCTACTGTCTCTATTATATTATGACAAACCAGTTAGATATACTGTCTCTATTATATAATGACAGACCAGCTAGATCTACTGCCTCTATTATATTATGACAGACCAGCTAGATCTACTGTCTCTATTATTTTATGACAGACCAGCTAGATATACTGTCTCTATTATATTATGACAGACCAGCTAGATCTAATGTCTCTATTTTACTATGACAGACTAGCTAGATCTACAGTATCTATTATATTATGACAGGCCAGCTAGATTTACTGTCTCTATTATATTATGACAGGCCAGCTAGATCTACTGTCTCTATTATATTATGACAGACCAGCTAGATCTAATGTCTCTATTATATTATGACAGACCAGCTAGATCTACTGTCTCTATTATATTATGACAGACCAGCTAGATATACTGTCTCTATTATATTATGACAGACCAGCTAGATCTAATGTCTCTATTATATTATGACAGACCAGCTAGATCTACAGTATCTATTATGTTATGACAGGCCAGCTAGATATACTGTCTCCATTATATTATGACAGACCAGCTAGATATACTGTCTCTATTATTTTATGACAGACCAGCTAGATATACTGTCTCTATTATATTATGACAGACCAGCTAGATATACTGTCTCTATTATATTATGACACACCAGCTAGATCTAATTTCTCTATTATATTATGACAGACCAGCTAGATCTAATGTCTCTATTATATTATGACAAACCAGCTAGATATACTGTCTCTATTATATAATGACAGACCAGCTAGATCTACTGTCTCTATTATATAATGACAGACCAGCTAGATCTACTGCCTCTATTATATTATGACAGACCAGCTAGATCTAATGTCTCTGTTATATTATGACAGACCAGCTAGATCTACTGTCTCTATTATATTATGACAGAACAGCTAGATATACTGTCTCTATTTTATTATGACAGACCAGCTAGATCTACAGTATCTATTATATTATGACAGGTCAGCTAGATCTACTGTCTCTATTATATTATGACAGACCAGCTAGATCTAATGTCTCTATTACATTATGACAGACCAGCTAGATCTAATGTCTCTATTATATTATGACAGACCAGCTAGATCTACTGTCTCTATTATATTATGACAGACCAGCTAGATCTAATGTCTCTATTACATTATGACAGACCAGCTAGATCTACTGTCTCTATTATATAATGACAGACCAGCTAGATCTACTGCCTCTATTATATTATGACAGACCAGCTAGATCTAATGTCTATATTTTATTATGACAGACCAGCTAGATCTACAGTATCTATTATATTATGACAGGCCAGCTAGATCTACTGTCTCTATTATATTATGACAGACCAGCTAGATCTAATGTCTCTATTACATGATGACAGACCAGCTAGATCTAATGTCTCTATTATATAATGACAGACCAGCTAGATCTACTACCTCTATTATATTATGACAGACCAGCTAGATCTACAGTATCTATTATATTATGACAGGCCAGCTAGATCTACTGTCTCTATTATATTATGACAGACCAGCTAGATCTAATGTCTCTATTACATTATGACAGACCAGCTAGATCTACTGTCTCTATTATATTATGACAGACCAGCTAGATATACTGTCTCTATTATATTATGACAGACCAGCTAGATCTACTGTCTCTATTATATTATGACAGACCAGCTAGATCTAATGTCTCTATTATATTATGACAGACCAGCTAGATATACTGTCTCTATTATATTATGACAGACCAGCTAGATCTAATGTCTCTATTTTATTATGACAGACCAGCTAGATCTACTGTCTCTATTATATTATGACAGGCCAGCTAGATCTACTGTCTCTATTATATTATGACAGACCAGCTAGATCTAATGTCTCTATTATATTATGACAGACCAGCTAGATCTACTGTCTCTATTATATTATGACAGACCAGCTAGATCTACTGTCTCTATTATATTATGACAGACCAGCTAGATATACTGTCTCTATTATATTATGACAGACCAGCTAGATCTAATGTCTCTATTATATTATGACAGACCAGCTAGATCTACAGTATCTATTATGTTATGACAGACCAGCTAGATATACTGTCTCTATTATATTATGACAGACCAGCTAGATATACTGTCTCTATTATATTATGACAGACCAGCTAGATCTAATGTCTCTATTATATTATGACAGACCAGCTAGATCTACTGTCTCTATTATATTATGACAGACCAGCTAGATCTAATGTCTCTATTATATTATGACAGACCAGCTAGATCTAATGTCTCTATTATATTATGACAGACCAGCTAGATCTACTGTCTCTATTATATTATGACAGACCAGCTAGATCTACTGTCTCTATTATATTATGACAGACCAGCTAGATCTAATGTCTCTATTACATTATGACAGACCAGCTAGATCTAATGTCTCTATTATATTATGACAGACCAGCTAGATCTACTGTCTCTATTATATTATGACAGACCAGCTAGATCTACTGTCTCTATTATATTATGACAGACCAGCTAGATCTACTGTCTCTATTATATTATGACAGACCAGCTAGATCTACTGTCTCTATTATATTATGACAGACCAGCTAGATCTAATGTCTCTATTATATTATGACAGACCAGCTAGATCTAATGTCTCTATTATATTATGACAGGCCAGCTAGATCTACTGTCTCTATTATATTATGACAGACCAGCTAGATATACTGTCTCTATTATATTATGACAGACCAGCTAGATCTAATGTCTCTATTATATTATGACAGACCAGCTAGATCTACTGTCTCTATTATATTATGACAGACCAGCTAGATATACTGTCTCTATTATATTATGACAGACCAGCTAGATCTAATGTCTCTATTATATTATGACAGACCAGCTAGATCTACAGTATCTATTATATTATGACAGGCCAGCTAGATCTACTGTCTCTATTATATTATGACAGACCAGCTAGATCTAATGTCTCTATTACATTATGACAGACCAGCTAGATCTACTGTCTCTATTATATTATGACAGACCAGCTAGATCTACTGTCTCTATTATATTATGACAGACCAGCTAGATCTAATGTCTCTATTACATTATGACAGACCAGCTAGATCTAATGTCTCTATTACATTATGACAGACCAGCTAGATCTACTGTCTCTATTATATTATGACAGACCAGCTAGATCTACTGTCTCTATTATATAATGACAGACCAGCTAGATCTACTGTCTCTATTACATTATGACAGACCAGCTAGATCTAATGTCTCTATTATATTATGACAGACCAGCTAGATCTACTGTCTCTATTATATTATGACAGACCAGCTAGATCTAATGTCTCTATTATATTATGACAGACCAGCTAGATCTACAGTATCTATTATATTATGACAGGCCAGCTAGATCTACTGTCTCTATTATATTATGACAGACCAGCTAGATCTACTGTCTCTATTATATTATGACAGACCAGCTAGATC
>NW_027256880.1:584378-591307 GCF_045679555.1 Salvelinus alpinus
GTCTCTATTACATTATGACAGACCAGCTAGATCGAATGTCTCTATTACATTATGACAGACCAGCTAGATCTAATGTCTCTATTATATTATGACAGACCAGCTAGATCTAATGTCTCTATTATATTATGACAGACCAGCTAGATCTAATGTCTCTATTATATTATGACAGACCAGCTAGATATACTGTCTCTATTATATAATGACAGACCAGCTAGATCTACTGCCTCTATTATATTATGACAGACCAGGTAGATCTAATGTCTCTATTATATTATGACAGACCAGCTAGATCTACTGTCTCTATTATATTATGACAGACCAGCTAGATATACTGTCTCTATTATATTATGACAGACCAGCTAGATCTAATTTCTCTATTATATTATGACAGACCAGCTAGATCTACAGTATCTATTATATTATGACAGGCCAGCTAGATCTACTGTCTCTATTTTATTATGACAGACCAGCTAGATATACTGTCTCTATTATATTATGACAGACCAGCTAGATCTAATGTCTCTATTACATTATGATAGACCAGCTAGATCTAATGTCTCTATTACATTATGACAGACCAGCTAGATCTAATGTCTCTATTATATTATGACAGACCAGCAAGATCTACTGTCTCTATTATATTATGATAGTCCAGCTAGATATACTGTCTCTATTATATTATGACAGACCAGCTAGATCTAATGTCTCTATTACATTATGGCAGACCAGCTAGATCTAATGTCTCTATTATATTATGACAAACCAGCTAGATCTACTGTCTCTATTATATAATGACAGACCAGCTAGATCTACTGTCTCTATTATATTATGACAGACCAGCTAGATCTAATGTCTCTATTACATTATGACAGGCCAGCTAGATCTAATGTCTCTATTATATTATGACAGACCAGCTAGATATACTGTCTCTATTATATTATGACAGACCAGCTAGATCTAATGTCTCTATTACATTATGACAGACCAGCTAGATCTACTGTCTCTATTATATTATGACAGACCAGCTAGATATACTGTCTCTATTATATTATGACAGACCAGCTAGATCTAATGTCTCTATTTTATTATGACAGACCAGCTAGATCTACAGTATCTATTATATTATGACAGGCCAGCTAGATCTACTGTCTCTATTATATTATGACAGACCAGCTAGATCTAATGTCTCTATTACAGTATGACAGACCAGCTAGATCTAATGTCTCTATTATATTATGACAGACCAGCTAGATCTACTGTCACTATTATATTATGACAGACCAGCTAGATCTAATGTCTCTATTACATTATGACAGACCAGTTATATCTACTGTCTCTATTATATTATGACAGACCAGCTAGATCTAATGTCTCTATTACATTATGACAGACCAGCTGGATCTACTGTCTCTATTACATTATGATAGACCAGCTAGATCTAATGTCTCTATTACATTATGACAGACCAGCTAGATCTAATGTCTCTATTATATTATGACAGACCAGCAAGATCTACTGTCTCTATTATATTATGACAGACCAGCTAGATATACTGTCTCTATTATATTATGACAGACCAGCTTGATCTACTGTCTCTATTACATTATGACAGACCAGCTAGATCTACTGTCTCTATTATATAATGACAGACCAGCTAGATCTACTTCCTCTATTATATTATGACAGACCAGCTAGATCTAATGTCTCTATTTTATTATGACAGACCAGCTAGATCTACAGTATCTATTATATTATGACAGGCCAGCTAGATCTACTGTCTCTATTATATTATGACAGACCAGCTAGATCTAATGTCTCTATTACAGTATGACAGACCAGCTAGATCTACTGTCTCTATTATATTATGACAGACCAGCTAGATATACTGTCTCTAGTATATTATGACAGACCAGCTAGATCTAATGTCTCTATTATATTATGACAGACCAGCTAGATCTACAGTATCTATTATATTATGACAGGCCAGCTAGATCTACTGTCTCTATTATATTATGACAGACCAGCTAGATCTAATGTCTCTATTTTATTATGACAGACCAGCTAGATCTACAGTATCTATTATATTATGACAGGCCAGCTAGATCTACTGTCTCTATTATATTATGACAGACCAGCTAGATCTACTGTCTCTATTATATTATGACAGACCAGCTAGATATACTGTCTCTAGTATATTATGACAGACCAGCTAGATCTAATGTCTCTATTATATTATGACAGACCAGCTAGATCTACAGTATCTATTATATTATGACAGGCCAGCTAGATCTACTGTCTCTATTATATTATGACAGACCAGCTAGATCTAATGTCTCTATTTTATTATGACAGACCAGCTAGATCTACAGTATCTATTATATTATGACAGGCCAGCTAGATCTACTGTCTCTATTATATTATGACAGACCAGCTAGATCTAATGTCTCTATTACAGTATGACAGACCAGCTAGATCTAATGTCTCTATTATATTATGACAGACCAGCTAGATCTAATGTCTCTATTATATTATGACAGACCAGCTAGATCTACTGTCTCTATTATATTATGACAGACCAGCTAGATCTAATGTCACTATTATATTATGACAGACCAGCTAGATCTACTGTCTCTATTATATTATGACAGACCAGCTAGATCTACTGTCTCTATTATATTATGACAGACCAGCTAGATCTAATGTCTCTATTATATTATGACAGACCAGCTAGATCTACAGTATCTATTATATTATGACAGACCAGCTAGATCTACTGTCTCTATTATATTATGACAGACCAGCTAGATATAATGTCTCTATTATATTATGACAGACCAGCTAGATCTACTGTCTCTATTATATAATGACAGACCAGCTAGATCTACTGCCTCTATTATATTATGACAGACCAGCTAGATCTAATGTCTCTATTTTATTATGACAGACCAGCTAGATCTACAGTATCTATTATATTATGACAGGCCAGCTAGATCTACTGTCTCTATTATATTATGACAGACCAGCTAGATCTAATGTCTCTATTACAGTATGACAGACCAGCTAGATCTAATGTCTCTATTATATTATGACAGACCAGCTAGATCTAATGTCTCTATTATATTATGACAGACCAGCTAGATATACTGCCTCTATTATATTATGACAGACCAGCTAGATCTAATGTCACTATTATATTATGACAGACCAGCTAGATCTACTGTCTCTATTATATTATGACAGACCAGCTAGATATACTGTCTCTATTATATTATGACAGACCAGCTAGATCTAATGTCTCTATTATATTATGACAGACCAGCTAGATCTACAGTATCTATTATATTATGACAGGCCAGCTAGATCTACTGCCTCTATTATATTATGACAGACCAGCTAGATCTAATGTCTCTATTTTATTATGACAGACCAGCTAGATCTACAGTATCTATTATATTATGACAGGCCAGCTAGATCTACTGTCTCTATTATATTATGACAGACCAGCTAGATCTACTGTCTCTATTATATTATGACAGACCAGCTAGATATACTGTCTCTAGTATATTATGACAGACCAGCTAGATCTAATGTCTCTATTATATTATGACAGACCAGCTAGATCTACAGTCTCTATTATATTATGACAGACCAGCTAGATCTACTGTCTCTATTATATTATGACAGACCAGCTAGATCTAATGTCTCTATTTTATTATGACAGACCAGCTAGATCTACAGTATCTATTATATTATGACAGGCCAGCTAGATCTACTGTCTCTATTATATTATGACAGACCAGCTAGATCTAATGTCTCTATTACAGTATGACAGACCAGCTAGATCTAATGTCTCTATTACATTATGACAGACCAGCTAGATCTAATGTCTCTATTATATTATGACAGACCAGCTAGATATACTGCCTCTATTATATTATGACAGACCAGCTAGATCTAATGTCTCTATTATATTATGACAGACCAGCTAGATCTACTGTCTCTATTATATTATGACAGACCAGCTAGATATACTGTCTCTAGTATATTATGACAGACCAGCTAGATCTAATGTCTCTATTATATTATGACAGACCAGCTAGATCTACAGTATCTATTATATTATGACAGGCCAGCTAGATCTACTGTCTCTAGTATATTATGACAGACCAGCTAGATATAATGTCTCTATTATATTATGACAGACCAGCTAGATCTACTGTCTCTATTATATAATGACAGACCAGCTAGATCTACTGCCTCTATTATATTATGACAGACCAGCTAGATCTAATGTCTCTATTTTATTATGACAGACCAGCTAGATCTACAGTATCTATTATATTATGACAAGCCAGCTATATCTACTGTCTCTATTATATTATGACAGACCAGCTAGATCTAATGTCTCTATTACAGTATGACAGACCAGCTAGATCTAATGTCTCTATTACATTATGACAGACCAGCTAGATCTAATGTCTCTATTATATTATGACAGACCAGCTAGATATACTGCCTCTATTATATTATGACAGACCAGCTAGATCTAATGTCACTATTATATTATGACAGACCAGCTAGATCTACTGTCTCTATTATATTATGACAGACCAGCTAGATATACTGTCTCTAGTATATTATGACAGACCAGCTAGATCTAATGTCTCTATTATATTATGACAGACCAGCTAGATCTACAGTATCTATTATATTATGACAGGCCAGCTAGATCTACTGTCTCTATTTTATTATGACAGACCAGCTAGATCTAATGTCTCTATTACATTATGTCAGACCAGCTAGATCTAATGTCTCTATTACATTATGACAGACCAGCTAGATCTAATGTCTCAATTATATTATGACAGACCAGCAAGATCTAATGTCTCAATTATATTATGATAGTCCAGCTAGATATACTGTCTCTATTATATTATGACAGACCAGCTAGATCTAATGTCTCTATTACATTATGGCAGACCAGCTAGATCTAATGTCTCTATTATATTATGACAGACCAGCTAGATCTACTGTCTCTATTATATAATGACAGACCAGCTAGATCTACTGCCTCTATTATATTATGACAGACCAGCTAGATATACTGTCTCTATTATATTATGACAGACCAGCTAGATCTAATGTCTCTATTATATTATGACAGACCAGCTAGATATACTGTCTCTATTATATTATGACAGACCAGCTAGAACTAATGTCTCTATTTTATTATGACAGACCAGCTAGATCTACAGTATCTATTATATTATGACAGACTAGCAAGATCTACTGTCTCTATTATTTTATGATAGTCCAGCTAGATATACTGTCTCTATTATATTATGACAGACCAGCTAGATCTAATGTCTCTATTACATTATGGCAGACCAGCTAGATCTAATGTCTCTATTATATTATGACAGACCAGCTAGATCTACTGTCTCTATTATATAATGACAGACCAGCTAGATCTACTGCCTCTATTATATTATGACAGACCAGCTAGATCTAATGTCTCTATTACATTATGACAGACCAGCTAGATCTAATGTCTCTATTATATTATGACAGACCAGCTAGATATACTGTCTCTATTATATTATGACAGACCAGCTTGATCTACTGTCTCTATTACATTATGACAGACCAGCTAGATCTACTGTCTCTATTATATAATGACAGACCAGCTAGATCTACTGCCTCTATTATATTATGACAGACCAGCTAGATCTAATGTCTCTATTTTATTATGACAGACCAGCTAGATCTACAGTATCTATTATATTATGACAGGCCAGCTAGATCTACTGTCTCTATTATATTATGACAGACCAGCTAGATCTAATGTCTCTATTTTATTATGACAGACCAGCTAGATCTACAGTATCTATTATATTATGACAGGCCAGCTAGATCTACTGTCTCTATTATATTATGACAGACCAGCTAGATCTAATGTCTCTATTACAGTATGACAGACCAGCTAGATCTAATGTCTCTATTATATTATGACAGACCAGCTAGATCTAATGTCTCTATTATATTATGACAGACCAGCTAGATATACTGCCTCTATTATATTATGACAGACCAGCTAGATCTAATGTCACTATTATATTATGACAGACCAGCTAGATCTACTGTCTCTATTATATTATGACAGACCAGCTAGATATACTGTCTCTAGTATATTATGACAGACCAGCTAGATCTAATGTCTCTATTATATTATGACAGACCAGCTAGATCTACAGTATCTATTATATTATGACAGGCCAGCTAGATCTACTGTCTCTAGTATATTATGACAGACCAGCTAGATATAATGTCTCTATTATATTATGACAGACCAGCTAGATCTACTGTCTCTATTATATAATGACAGACCAGCTAGATCTACTGCCTCTATTATATTATGACAGACCAGCTAGATCTAATGTCTCTATTTTATTATGACAGACCAGCTAGATCTACAGTATCTATTATATTATGACAAGCCAGCTAGATCTACTGTCTCTATTATATTATGACAGACCAGCTAGATCTAATGTCTCTATTACAGTATGACAGACCAGCTAGATCTAATGTCTCTATTACATTATGACAGACCAGCTAGATCTAATGTCTCTATTATATTATGACAGACCAGCTAGATATACTGCCTCTATTATATTATGACAGACCAGCTAGATCTAATGTCACTATTATATTATGACAGACCAGCTAGATCTACTGTCTCTATTATATTATGACAGACCAGCTAGATATACTGTCTCTAGTATATTATGACAGACCAGCTAGATCTAATGTCTCTATTATATTATGACAGACCAGCTAGATCTACAGTATCTATTATATTATGACAGGCCAGCTAGATCTACTGTCTCTATTATATTATGACAGACCAGCTAGATCTAATGTCTCTATTA
>NW_027256880.1:591407-601772 GCF_045679555.1 Salvelinus alpinus
GATCTACTGCCTCTATTATATTATGACAGACCAGCTAGATCTAATGTCACTATTATATTATGACAGACCAGCTAGATCTACTGTCTCTATTATATTATGACAGACCAGCTAGATATACTGTCTCTAGTATATTATGACAGACCAGCTAGATCTAATGTCTCTATTATATTATGACAGACCAGCTAGATCTAATGTCTCTATTATATTATGACAGACCAGCTAGATCTACTGTCTCTATTATATTATGACAGACCAGCTAGATCTAATGTCTCTATTATATTATGACAGACCAGCTAGATCTACTGTCTCTATTACATTATGACAGACCAGCTAGATCTAATGTCTCTATTACATTATGACAGACCAGCTAGATCTAATGTCTCTATTATATTATGACAGACCAGCAAGATCTACTGTCTCTATTATATTATGATAGTCCAGCTAGATATACTGTCTCTATTATATTATGACAGACCAGCTAGATCTAATGTCTCTATTACATTATGGCAGACCAGCTAGATCTAATGTCTCTATTATATTATGACAGACCAGCTAGATTTACAGTATCTATTATATTATGACAGACCAGCTAGATCTAATGTCTCTATTATATTATGACAGACCAGCTAGATATACTGTCTCTATTATATTATGACAGACCAGCTAGATCTAATGTCTCTATTATATTATGACAGACCAGCTAGATCTAATGTCTCTATTATATTATGACAGACCAGCTAGATCTAATGTCTCTATTACATTATGACAGACCAGCTAGATCTAATGTCTCTATTACATTATGACAGACCAGCTAGATCTAATGTCTCAATTATATTATGACAGACCAGCAAGATCTATTGTCTCTATTATATTATGATAGTCCAGCTAGATATACTGTCTCTATTATATTATGACAGACCAGCTAGATCTAATGTCTCTATTACATTATGGCAGACCAGCTAGATCTAATGTCTCTATTATATTATGACAGACCAGCTAGATCTACTGTCTCTATTATATAATGACAGACCTGCTAGATCTACTGCCTCTATTATATTATGACAGACCAGCTAGATATACTGTCTCTATTATATTATGACAGACCAGCTAGATCTAATGTCTCTATTATATTATGACAGACCAGCTAGATATACTGTCTCTATTATATTATGACAGACCAGCTAGAACTAATGTCTCTATTTTATTATGACAGACCAGCTAGACCTACAGTATCTATTATATTATGACAGGCCAGCTAGATCTACTGTCTCTATTATATTATGACAGACCAGCTAGATCTAATGTCTCTATTACATTATGACAGACCAGCTAGATCTAATGTCTCTATTATATTATGACAGACCAGCTAGATCTAATGTCTCTATTACATTATGACAGACCAGCTAGAACTAATGTCTCTATTTTATTATGACAGACCAGCTAGATCTACAGTATCTATTATATTATGACAGGCCAGCTAGATCTACTGTCTCTATTATATTATGACAGACCAGCTAGATCTAATGTCTCTATTACATTATGACAGACCAGCTAGATCTAATGTCTCTATTATATTATCACAGACCAGCTAGATCTAATGTCTCTATTACATTATGACAGACCAGCTAGATCGAATGTCTCTATTACATTATGACAGACCAGCTAGATCTAATGTCTCTATTATATTATGACAGACCAGCTAGATCTAATGTCTCTATTATATTATGACAGACCAGCTAGATCTAATGTCTCTATTACATTATGACAGACCAGCTAGATCTACTGTCTCTATTATATTATGACAGACCAGCTAGATATACTGTCTCTATTATATAATGACAGACCAGCTAGATCTACTGCCTCTATTATATTATGACAGACCAGCTAGATCTAATGTCTCTATTATATTATGACAGACCAGCTAGATATACTGTCTCTATTATATTATGACAGACCAGCTAGATCTAATTTCTCTATTATATTATGACAGACCAGCTAGATCTACAGTATCTATTATATTATGACAGGCCAGCTAGATCTACTGTCTCTATTTTATTATGACAGACCAGCTAGATATACTGTCTCTATTATATTATGACAGACCAGCTAGATCTAATGTCTCTATTACATTATGACAGACCAGCTAGATCTAATGTCTCTATTACATTATGGCAGACCAGCTAGATCTAATGTCTCTATTATATTATGACAGACCAGCTAGATCTACTGTCTCTATTATATAATGACAGACCAGCTAGATCTACTGCCTCTATTATATTATGACAGACCAGCTAGATCTAATGTCTCTATTATATTATGACAGACCAGCTAGATCTAATGTCTCTATTATATTATGACAGACCAGCTAGTTTTACAGTATCTATTATATTATGACAGACCAGCTAGATCTAATGTCTCTATTATATTATGACAGACCAGCTAGATCTACTGTCTCTATTACATTATGACAGACCAGCTAGATCTAATGTCTCTATTACATTATGACAGACCAGCAAGATCTACTGTCTCTATTATATTATGACAGACCAGCTAGATCTACTGTCTCTATTATATTATGACAGACCAGCTAGATCTAATGTCTCTATTATATTATGACAGACCAGCTAGATCTAATGTCTCTATTATATTATGACAGACCAGCTAGATCTACTGTCTCTATTATATTATGACAGACCAGCTAGATCTAATGTCTCTATTACATTATGACAGACCAGCTAGATCGAATGTCTCTATTATATTATGACAGACCAGCTAGATCTAATGTCTCTATTATATTATGACAGACCAGCTAGATCTAATGTCTCTATTATATTATGACAGACCAGCTAGATCTAATGTCTCTATTACATTATGACAGACCAGCTAGATCTACTGTCTCTATTATATTATGACAGACCAGCTAGATCTAATGTCTCTATTATATTATGACAGACCAGCTAGATCTACTGTCTCTATTATATTATGACAGACCAGCTAGATCTACTGTCTCTATTATATTATGACAGACCAGCTAGATCTAATGTCTCTATTACATTATGACAGACCAGCTAGATCTAATGTCTCTATTATATTATGACAGACTAGCTAGATCTACAGTATCTATTATATTATGACAGGCCAGCTAGATCTACTGTCTCTATTATATTATGACAGACCAGCTAGATCTAATGTCTCTATTATATTATGACAGACCAGCTAGATCTAATGTCTCTATTATATTATGACAGACCAGCTAGATCTACTGTCTCTATTATATTATGACAGACCAGCTAGATCTAATGTCTCTATTACATTATGACAGACCAGCTAGATCTACTGTCTCTATTATATAATGACAGACCAGCTAGATCTACTGTCTCTATTATATTATGACAGACCAGCTAGATCTAATGTCTCTATTATATTATGACAGACCAGCTAGATCTACTGTCTCTATTATATTATGACAGACCAGCTAGATCTAATGTCTCTATTATATTATGACAGACCAGCTAGATCTAATGTATCTATTATATTATGACAGGCCAGCTAGATCTACTGTCTCTATTATATTATGACAGGCCAGCTAGATCTACTGTCTCTATTATATTATGACAGACCAGCTAGATCTAATGTCTCTATTACATTATGACAGACCAGCTAGATCTAATGTCTCTATTATATTATCACAGACCAGCTAGATCTAATGTCTCTATTACATTATGACAGACCAGCTAGATCGAATGTCTCTATTATATTATGACAGACCAGCTAGATCTAATGTCTCTATTATATTATGACAGACCAGCTAGATCTAATGTCTCTATTATATTATGACAGACCAGCTAGATCTAATGTCTCTATTACATTATGACAGACCAGCTAGATCTACTGTCTCTATTATATTATGACAGACCAGCTAGATATACTGTCTCTATTATATAATGACAGACCAGCTAGATCTACTGCCTCTATTATATTATGACAGACCAGCTAGATCTAATGTCTCTATTATATTATGACAGACCAGCTAGATCTACTGTCTCTATTATATTATGACAGACCAGCTAGATCTAATTTCTCTATTATATTATGACAGACCAGCTAGATCTACAGTATCTATTATATTATGACAGGCCAGCTAGATCTACTGTCTCTATTTTATTATGACAGACCAGCTAGATATACTGTCTCTATTATATTATGACAGACCAGCTAGATTTTATGTCTCTATTACATTATGATAGACCAGCTAGATCTAATGTCTCTATTACATTATGGCAGACCAGCTAGATCTAATGTCTCTATTATATTATGACAGACCAGCTAGATCTACTGTCTCTATTATATAATGACAGACCAGCTAGATCTACTGCCTCTATTATATTATGACAGACCAGCTAGATCTAATGTCTCTATTACATTATGACAGACCAGCTAGATCTAATGTCTCTATTATATTATGACAGACCAGCTAGTTTTACAGTATCTATTATATTATGACAGACCAGCTAGATCTAATGTCTCTATTACATTATGACAGACCAGCTAGATCTACTGTCTCTATTATATTATGACAGACCAGCTAGATCTAATGTCTCTATTACATTATGACAGACCAGCTAGATCTACTGTCTCTATTATATTATGACAGACCAGCTAGATCTACTGTCTCTATTATATTATGACAGACCAGCTAGATCTAATGTCTCTATTACATTATGACAGACCAGCTATATCTAATGTCTCTATTATATTATGACAGACCAGCTAGATATACTGTCTCTATTATATTATGATAGTCCAGCTAGATCTAATGTCTCTATTACATTATGACAGACCAGCTAGATCTACTGTCTCTATTATATAATGACAGACCAGCTAGATCTACTGCCTCTATTATATTATGACAGACCAGCTAGATCTAATGTCTCTATTATATTATGACAGACCAGCTAGATCTACTGTCTCTATTATATTATGACAGACCAGCTAGATATACTGTCTCTATTATATTATGACAGACCAGCTAGATCTAATGTCTCTATTTTATTATGACAGACCAGCTAGATCTACAGTATCTATTATATTATGACAGGCCAGCTAGATCTACTGTCTCTATTATATTATGACAGACCAGCTAGATCTAATGTCTCTATTACAGTATGACAGACCAGCTAGATCTAATGTCTCTATTATATTATGACAGACCAGCTAGATCTACAGTATATATTATATTATGACAGGCCAGCTGGATCTACTGTCTCTATTATATTATGACAGACCAGCTAGATCTAATGTCTCTATTACATTATGACTGACCAGCTAGATCTACTGTCTCTATTATATTATGACAGACCAGCTAGATCTAATGTCTCTATTACATTATGACAGACCAGCTAGATCTACTGTCTCTATTATACTATGACAGACCAGCTAGATATAGTGTCTCTATTAAATAATGACAGACAAGCTAGATCTACTGCCTCTATTATATTATGACAGACCAGCTAGATCTAATGTCTCTATTATATTATGACAGACCAGCTAGATCTACTGTCTCTATTATATTATGACAGACCAGCTAGATATACTGTCTCTAGTATATTATGACAGACCAGCTAGATCTAATGTCTCTATTATATTATGACAGACCAGCTAGATCTACAGTATCTATTATATTATGACAGGCCAGCTAGATCTACTGTCTCTATTTTATTATGACAGACCAGCTAGATATACTGTCTCTATTATATTATGACAGACCAGCTAGATCTAATGTCTCTATTACATTATGACAGACCAGCTAGATCTAATGTCTCTATTACATTATGACAGACCAGCTAGATCTAATGTCTCTATTATATTATGACAGACCAGCAAGATCTACTGTCTCTATTATATTATGATAGTCCAGCTAGATATACTGTCTCTATTATATTATGACAGACCAGCTAGATCTAATGTCTCTATTACATTATGGCAGACCAGCTAGATCTAATGTCTCTATTATATTATGACAGACCAGCTAGATCTAATGTCTCTATTATATTATGACAGACCAGCTAGATCTAATGTCTCTATTATATTATGACAGACCAGCTAGATCTAATGTCTCTATTATATTATGACAGACCAGCTAGTTTTACAGTATCTATTATATTATGACAGACCAGCTAGATCTAATGTCTCTATTACATTATGACAGACCAGCTAGATCTACTGTCTCTATTATATTATGACAGACCAGCTAGATCTAATGTCTCTATTACATTATGACAGACCAGCTAGATCTACTGTCTCTATTATATTATGACAGACCAGCTAGATCTACTGTCTCTATTATATTATGACAGACCAGCTAGATCTAATGTCTCTATTACATTATGACAGACCAGCTATATCTAATGTCTCTATTATATTATGACAGACCAGCTAGATATACTGTCTCTATTATATTATGACAGTCCAGCTAGATCTAATGTCTCTATTACATTATGACAGACCAGCTAGATCTACTGTCTCTATTATATAATGACAGACCAGCTAGATCTACTGCCTCTATTATATTATGACAGACCAGCTAGATCTAATGTCTCTATTATATTATGACAGACCAGCTAGATCTACTGTCTCTATTATATTATGACAGACCAGCTAGATATACTGTCTCTATTATATTATGACAGACCAGCTAGATCTAATGTCTCTATTTTATTATGACAGACCAGCTAGATCTACAGTATCTATTATATTATGACAGGCCAGCTAGATCTACTGTCTCTATTATATTATGACAGACCAGCTAGATCTAATGTCTCTATTACAGTATGACAGACCAGCTAGATCTAATGTCTCTATTATATTATGACAGACCAGCTAGATCTACAGTATATATTATATTATGACAGGCCAGCTGGATCTACTGTCTCTATTATATTATGACAGACCAGCTAGATCTAATGTCTCTATTACATTATGACTGACCAGCTAGATCTACTGTCTCTATTATATTATGACAGACCAGCTAGATCTAATGTCTCTATTACATTATGACAGACCAGCTAGATCTACTGTCTCTATTATACTATGACAGACCAGCTAGATATAGTGTCTCTATTAAATAATGACAGACAAGCTAGATCTACTGCCTCTATTATATTATGACAGACCAGCTAGATCTAATGTCACTATTATATTATGACAGACCAGCTAGATCTACTGTCTCTATTATATTATGACAGACCAGCTAGATATACTGTCTCTATTATATTATGACAGACCAGCTAGATCTAATGTCTCTATTATATTATGACAGACCAGCTAGATCTACAGTATCTATTATATTATGACAGGCCAGCTAGATCTACTGTCTCTATTTTATTATGACAGACCAGCTAGATATACTGTCTCTATTATATTATGACAGACCAGCTAGATCTAATGTCTCTATTACATTATGACAGACCAGCTAGATCTAATGTCTCTATTACATTATGACAGACCAGCTAGATCTAATGTCTCAATTATATTATGACAGACCAGCAAGATCTACTGTCTCTATTATATTATGATAGTCCAGCTAGATATACTGTCTCTATTATATTATGACAGACCAGCTAGATCTAATGTCTCTATTACATTATGGCAGACCAGCTAGATCTAATGTCTCTATTATATTATGACAGACCAGCTAGATCTACTGTCTCTATTATATAATGACAGACCAGCTAGATCTACTGCCTCTATTATATTATGACAGACCAGCTAGATATACTGTCTCTATTATATTATGACAGACCAGCTAGATCTAATGTCTCTATTATATTATGACAGACCAGCTAGATATACTGTCTCTATTATATTATGACAGACCAGCTAGAACTAATGTCTCTATTTTATTATGACAGACCAGCTAGATCTACAGTATCTATTATATTATGACAGACCAGCAAGATCTACTGTCTCTATTATATTATGATAGTCCAGCTAGATATACTGTCTCTATTATATTATGACAGACCAGCTAGATCTAATGTCTCTATTACATTATGGCAGACCAGCTAGATCTAATGTCTCTATTATATTATGACAGACCAGCTAGATCTACTGTCTCTATTATATAATGACAGACCAGCTAGATCTACTGCCTCTATTATATTATGACAGACCAGCTAGATCTAATGTCTCTATTACAGTATGACAGACCAGCTAGATCTAATGTCTCTATTATATTATGACAGACCAGCTAGATCTACAGTATATATTATATTATGACAGGCCAGCTAGATCTACTGTCTCTATTATATTATGACAGACCAGCTAGATCTAATGTCTCTATTACATTATGACAGACCAGCTAGATCTACTGTCTCTATTATATTATGACAGACCAGCTAGATCTACTGTCTCTATTATACTATGACAGACCAGCTAGATATAGTGTCTCTATTATATAATGACAGACAAGCTAGATCTACTGCCTCTATTATATTATGACAGACCAACTAGATGTAATGTCACTATTATATTATGACAGACCAGCTAGATCTACTGTCTCTATTATATTATGACAGACCAGCTAGATATACTGTCTCTAGTATATTATGACAGACCAGCTAGATCTAATGGCTCTATTATATTATGACAGACCAGCTAGATCTACAGTATCTATTATATTATGACAGACCAGCTAGATCTAATGTCTCTATTACATTATGACAGACCAGCTAGATCTAATGTCTCTATTACATTATGACAGACCAGCTAGATCTAATGTCTCAATTATATTATGACAGACCAGCAAGATCTATTGTCTCTATTATATTATGATAGTCCAGCTAGATATACTGTCTCTATTATATTATGACAGACCAGCTAGATCTAATGTCTCTATTACATTATGGCAGATCAGCTAGATCTAATGTCTCTATTATATTATGACAGACCAGCTAGATCTACTGTCTCTATTATATAATGACAGACCAGCTAGATCTACTGCCTCTATTATATTATGACAGACCAGCTAGATATACTGTCTCTATTATATTATGACAGACCAGCTAGATCTAATGTCTCTATTATATTATGACAGACCAGCTAGATATACTGTCTCTATTATATTATGACAGACCAGCTAGAACTAATGTCTCTATTATATTATGACAGACCAGCTAGATCGAATGTCTCTATTACATTATGACAGACCAGCTAGATCTACTGTTTCTATTATATTATGACAGAACAGCTAGATCTAATGTCTCTATTATATTATGACAGACCAGCAAGATCTACTGTCTCTATTATTTAATGACAGACCAGCTAGATCTAATGTCTCTATTACATTATGACAGACCAGCTAGATCTAATGTCTCTATTGTATTATGACAGACCAGCAAGATCTACTGTCTCTATTATAGTTTGATAGTCCAGCTAGATATACTGTCTCTATTATATTATGACAGACCAGCTAGATCTAATGTCTCTATTACATTATGACAGACCAGCTAGATCTAATGTCTCTATTATATTATGACAGACCAGCTAGATATACTGTCTCTATTATATTATGACAGACCAGCTAGATCTAATGTCTCTATTATATTATGACAGACCAGCTAGATATACTGTCTCTATTATATTATGACAGACCAGCTAGAACTAATGTCTCTATTTTATTATGACAGACCAGCTAGATCTACAGTATCTATTATATTATGACAGGCCAGCTAGATCTACTTTCTCTATTATATTATGACAGACCAGCTAGATCTAATGTCTCTTTTACATTATGACAGACCAGCTAGATCTAATGTCTCTATTATATTATGACAGACCAGCTAGATCTAATGTCTCTATTACATTATGACAGACCAGCTAGATCGAATGTCTCTATTACATTATGACAGACCAGCTAGATCTAATGTCTCTATTATACTATGACAGACCAGCAAGATCTACTGTCTCTATTATTTAATGACAGACCAGCTAGATCTAATGTCTCTATTACATTATGACAGTCCAGCTATATCTAATGTCTCTATTATATTATGACAGACCAGCTAGATATACTGTCTCTAATATATTATGACAGACCAGCTAGATCTAATGTCTCTATTATATTATGACAGACCAGCTAGATATACTGTCTCTATTATATTATGACAGACCAGCTAGAACTAATGTCTCTATTTTATTATGACAGACCAGCTAGACCTACAGTATCTATTATATTATGACAGGCCAGCTAGATCTACTGTCTCTATTATATTATGACAGACCAGCTAGATCTAATGTCTCTATTACATTATGACAGACCAGCTAGATCTAATGTCTCTATTATATTATGACAGACCAGCTAGATCT